>NC_056744.1:1225524081-1225708418 GCF_019279795.1 Protopterus annectens
GTTAACCTGCTCCTTTTTTCCCTTCTATCTCAATTTTCAGCTTCTTCTGATTTCCCCATTTGCTGCCATTACAACTGTCTTATAAGTACTCAGTTTCATCCCATGTGCCTTCAGTTTTTGTTCCATTTCCCTACACTTTGCTCAAGTTCTTGCTCAGTCTGCCTTTAATGCCACATCGTCTGCATACAGCAACTTTGTTGATTTGTCCCCTCCAACCTGTTTGCTAATGTAGTCCATCACCAGTATGAACAGCAGTGGGCTCAAAGCTAAACCCTGATGCACATTCACTCCCACTTGGGACCCCTGTGTAAGACCGAACACTCTTCATTCTTGAGTCACTGGGTCCTTGGACATAGCTTCTACCAATGTTTCTGGGACTTTGAACCACTATAGTATTGCTCAAATCAGCTTTCTTGTGATCTTGTCATATACTTTCTCCAAAACATGAGCTTCTTCTCAAGTATTGGTCTCACTGCAAACATCAAGTCAGTTGTACTGCATCCTGATCTGAATCCAAACTGCTGATTTCCCATCTGACTTTCTACTACTCTGTCTATTCATTTATCAATCACCATCTCCAGAACGTTCCTGCACATTTCACTACCTAAGGAAAAAGTGAACAATTTGGTTTAGGTTGCTTTAGATAGCTCAACCACATCTGCCAACATTACATTGCCTTCAGCACTCTGGACAGCACTGAGGGGAGACATTCTACCTGTTCTAAAGCCATCTCTGCAGCACAAGGTGTAAAATCAATGACTTTTGAGAAATAATACAGGCTACTAGGGGTTCAACTCCAGCTACATGATACTTTTTAAAAAGAGTGTAAGAAGCACATTTCTCACATTCTGAACAGGACTGTAACAGTAAAGAAAATTAATAATGTTAAACTTGTTTCTTGTGAGCAATGTTTCAGTAAACCTTATATAATGAAAATGTACTTTTTAGCATATTTAACTTTCACATATATACACAAACTAATGTATGTCCACCTTGCTAGACATGACAATGAATATATTTCATAGAAAAATCACTTGCATATGTATGATGGGCACAGTACTTTTGCTGTTATCATCATGACTCATCACATATCATAATGTGTTTAGGACCTTATGTCTTCTGAAGTATGTATGTAACATAAACCGACCTGCCTTGATCAAGACATTCAATTGCATCCATGTGACCCATAATTAATTGCATTAAGAATTGCTTTTGCATAAGAATGCATTCCAAAACAGGATAACCACACACATACAGGCCAAATTTCCTTGATGTAAATTTAGATATCCTGTGGCAATGCCAGTTAATACATTAAGTTATAATTTTTTACTCCTTTATCTGATGGGTTTGATTCCCAGCTGCTGCAATACTATTTTAACACTCAGTAAGCCCCAAACTGGTAATATGTCAGAATTCAGCCAGCTTTCACCTTCCAAAGTTCAACCCTCAAAAGCCATGCCAGTAAGCATTCCATTGTAGATCACTGGAACCTGTGATAATGGATGGAGCATCACACATGGTACTGCTCAATGCCATGTTTCACACCTTTACTGTTATCTGCACTAGGTAGTGCCAATGTGTCTGCCAAGGGGTACATCTGTTTACAATTGCGCAAATGCAGCTGGCAAGGCTGTGCGAGATCTGAATTAGGTGCTAATTCAGACAGAGTATGTAAGCTTGATTTTTGTAGACATGACTGGCGAGGGAGACAGTGGTATCACATTTAGAGCACAAAGGTGGGGTGTTAAGTCTAGAATATTTGTGGCGCTTTTTGTGAAGCTCTACAGCTGTAGGCTGCTGCAGGGGGATTATACTAGGTCTCGGTATATGGCTCAGGCTTGGAATAGCTTAACCAAGGCTGTCCCCACTGTAACTGGCATTCCACACAATGGGGAACGATGTCATCACCACTATAGGGACCTTAAAAAGCAGAAGCAGGACCTCCTAAGCCAATGGGAGGCTGAATTTAGGACGGGGAACACTCTCCAGTTGTGTAAGGTTAATGACCTATAACCTATGATTTGGCAATAATTATCTTGCCAGGCAACACAGTTACTCTTTATGCATTCAAATGCATTTGTCTTCTTTTTGTTCTCTACAGCTGCAGAGGAATTGCTGCAAACCATGAGGCACACCAAGGCAGATTCATTCTTCTCAGAGAGGCATGGTGTAAGTATGAACAAGTAAACATTAAAGCCATAATATTATTTTCATTCCCTCAAGCACTAGCATTTCAAACTGACATACCTCATCATTCATCTCAAGCACGCATGCCTTCCCATATTAATGTCGCGCTTGCATTAGACAATTAGAATACCAGCTATACTGTGTCTGGGGTGGGGATGTAGAAGCAGCATTTTTTTTTTAATTTGAAAATTATTTATAAGATCTTAACAGGAATCTGTCAGGAAGAATTATATTATGGTAATTGCGCTTATTTAGTTTAGAATGCATAATCCCAGTCCATCATAGTGAAGTTAAAGCAGCAGTGTCATATCAGATCAGTGATATTTAACAATACATAAATACCTTTCCATCATATATGGATGTTGCAAATGGGTGCGATAGTAAATTATCAGAGTTGTCTATGTATTTCCAAATAAAACTTTGTTTAAAATATACAGTTCTGTTACATGACATGAAGCTGGTTATCACTTATTTGTTTTTGTCCCCCTCTGCCCTTGTCTTTTTTTTCATTTTTGGGGGTGGGTTTATAATTTATTAACAATCTTCTGTTTGCATAACTTGCTGATGAAAATTAGTCAACAGCATAGAGAGGTACACTGACCATTGTGGCTCAGCCTGCCATACCTCCACAAATGGCAGCACAGACACCCAGCACTTTATGGTCCTAACCTGTCAGTGTTGCCTCCACAAGCCCTACCCTACCTGCTACAAGTACATGAATATGATGATTTTGTCACCAGGCAGAATTTGACAGGGCTGGTAGTAGAGGATATAAAGACTGACCAAGGAAGCTGAAGCAATAGATTCTCACTACTCTCATGCTGAACATGGGTGCACCTCAGATGTCCCCTACCTAGATTATGGTGTCCCTAGCCTTTTGTCTCCATCACTATCCCTGTCTGTCTTGTATGTCTGTAAATATTTCCTAACCTACTTTACCTACCTGACCCACTCATTCCTAAGCACCTTTCCCAACATTCCTCTCTCTCCCAGTAAAAAAAAAAAAAAAGCACCTGTCCCACAAAAAATGATGGCCCTCCACTTACCCTATGTGTCATCCTGACACAATTAATTTGGTCCTTTTGGCCATACAACATTATTTTGTTGTTGTCATTCATTACTGGTGTGGTGACTCTGCAAAGTCATGAAATTAAGTGTACAACTGTACATTAATGTTGTGAAGAAGTGAATAGCTATGGTCCTGACCCACAACCATCCTACAAATTCCTGTATTCTTTTTCCTGTGTGCTACCATGTATTTGCCAACCCCATTGTCACCACTGTTTTATCCTCATTTAATTTTGTCAAAAAATAGATTCACACACAAACATGGTCCATGAAAAAGCCTTCACTTTATGTCCGTGGCATTTGCACAGAGCTTGACATAGCGCAACAATGCTGAGTGACAGTGAATGCCTGTTTAAGTTCTTATTGCAAAGCTGAAGATTTTAATATAATCTGCAATGGTCCGGTTACTGTCATGCAAGTGTGCTTAAATCCACTGCACTATGGGAATACAGAGTAAAGCCATAATAAAAGTCAGTACTGTGGAACAGTTAATGTAACATTTATTAGGCTGTGGGATGCATTAAACTAAGAGTTCCTATGTGGTGTGTTGAGATAATTACCCTGGTTTTAGCTTGATGTTTTGTCATAGTGTTATGGGTTTGATTACAGCTGTATGCCAGTTTATTACTTCATGACAGCTCATATTCCTATCATATATTTAATTGCAAATGTCTGTATTTCTCTATAAATAACACATTTCCTTAGCATAACATTGGACTTTGTAAGGCAACCTTATCATGGTTATGTATTCCTGTTTACTGCACTCTCCCATCCCTTATTTGTACCAATAGCAATCAGTTTATTGTACAGAGGAGGACAGATTAAAGATGATTTAATAAATAAGACTAAAACACCATACAGAAGTTCCTAAGTATCCTACAAAACATACCTGTGCTATTTCTCTCTGCATCTGTCTGTAACTCTCTCTGTTCATCCCTCCTACTTCCATAAGTTTTCATTGTGCTTTAATAGTGTTATTCTAATATTGGGAAGTAGTCATTCCTTTGTGGTGTGGTGAGCCAATACTCAAATGTGTAGAATATTTTGGAATAATATCATGGGCTCTATTTCAGCCATTATCTAAGTGTTAATGACCGCTTTTGTCTCAGTAAGTTAGGTGCGTCAGTTGGCTACGTATTGTTGTGAGTCACCATTATCCATATTCCGTGATAATTTACTTTGTCCCTGCCTCTGTGTCACACCCTGATGATGTATCTTTTTCCTTATGTATCACTGTTCTTCCAGCTCTGCATTTGTGCAATATTTGGCACCAGACAACAAATGCAACTAATGCTAAACAGAAGTACAATGCTTATAGTAATATATTTGTATTTGCCTTCATCCACATTACTATGTCTCAGTTTGCACCACTGTATTAAGCTATGATTATTCAGTTTACTGTAAATTTAAACAATTTGAAGAGTTGGATGTTTGTATTACAGTGCTCAACAGGGGAATAAAGATTATATACATTCATGTTTACTGAAATCTGCTGTCAACTCTTTTAACTTTCACAAATATACAAATTTCTAAAAAAACACTCGTAAATAAATTACTGGCATGTTAAAATGTTCAGATACATGTAGATGACATGCTTTATGATGTTTTGTCTGAATACTGTTTCTGTAAATATTGGCTAAACTGTTTTACTTAGGACATCATTATCCTGCTGCTACACTAATCTGCCTCCTACCTACTGTAAATGCTGACTTGTAATTGTCTTTGCATGCAAGTTGGCATAGTTGTAAGTTCAACACTTTAAGATATGATTACACATGTGCTAACACTTTGCCATCAGCAGCACAAATCAGCTTAGCAATGTTGTGCTTAAACAGTACAAGAAATAAAGAAGAGATTAAAGAATCATAACTTTGTCCAAAGATGATCACGAATTTTGAGTATGTTAACTCAACTAATTAATTTTTGTGAAGTAATGTGTCTGCTCTGTAGTGTTTACAATTGCACTGTATAACCATCTTGGTTAACTTAATCTCACCGCATCCATCACTGTCATTCGGCAGTGCACAGTCCTATGTATGACTTTGATGTTTGCCTTGGCAATGCATATAGTGCAAGTATGGGACAATACAAGTGTGCAGTTATCCCAACATGAATTTTTGAGTGATAATTCAGTGGTATACATGTGTCATCCCATTATGTAGAAAAAGAAGTTATGTACTCACCATAACATTCCATCTGAGTAGATACTTCATTTGTCTGCAACCTGTGGGTGTCGGATCCGACCTCGGATCCGATCCGGCAGCTTTCCAAGCTCCAAGATTCGAGCTCCTAGCTCCTCCCCCTACCCATAATCCCCTACTACCAACCACATTACTTCAGATCGTTTTTTTTTGCCTCACCAACTTGAGACAGAAACCAACTCCGAATGATCAGAAAAATTCCCGAGGTTCGGGGGATGGCGGGGGGGGGGGTCGGTTGCAGACAAATGAAGTATCTACTCAGATGGAACGTTATGGTGAGTACATAACTTCTTTATCTGAAGTAGTTACTTCATTTGATCTGCAACCTGTGGGACAGAGTCCCCAGCTAACCTATAAGAACCTGGGTGGTCCTTACGGAAGGATATTCCGAAGCACCGCGGAGACAAAAGAAGCCCTACTCCTGGAAATCATATCCAGTTTGTAATGAGAAATGAACGTATGAGATGAGGACCAGGTAGCTGCTGAACAAATATCGTCTACTGGAACCCTAGACCAAAAGGCTGTTGAGGTAGCTACAGATCTTGTGGAATGAGCACGGACGCCAACCGGAGCTGGCTTCCCAGATGAAGTGTATCCTAGCATAATGCACTGAGAGATCCAATTTGCTACAGTCACTTTAGTAATTGCTTTGCCCATGGCTGATTTTGCATAAGAAACAAACAACTGGTCCAACTTGCGAAACTCTCTAGTCCTGTGCAAGTAAAAATGCAGTTGTCTGTGTACATCCAATTTGTGCAATGTGTATTCGCCTTTGTTGTGAAAATTTGGGAAAAATGCAGGAAGATTTATTGATTGATTAATGTTTGATTCTGTAGCCACCTTAGGCAAGAAAGACGGGTTAGTCCTGAGGGACACTCTATCTTTGTGAAAGATAAGGTACGGAGGTTTGATACACAGAGCTTGTAATTCTGAAACCCTCTTGGCTGAAGTAATAGCCACTAAGAAAGCCGTTTTCCAAGACAAGAACTTCAATGGAACCGAGGCCACAGGCTCGAAAGGTGGTCTCGTTAAGGCTTGTAAGACCAGAGTGAGATCCCACGGGGGAACCATAGTCTTGACAGGTGGTTTCAAAAGAAAAACGCCTCTTAAGAAGGTTTTGCACAACTTTGTAGATGCTAAGGAGCCTATGCCGTCCCCCACGTGAAAATGGGAGATGGCCACCAACTGCACCTCGACTGGGGAGGCACTTGCTCCCTGTCTAAAAAGCAGGGAAAGGAAGTCCAGAATAGTCGGAATAGGGACAGTAAATGGGTCCAATTCTTTATCTTTGGCCCAGATGGAAAAACGTTTCCATTTACTGTTGTAAAGTTTCCTGGTAGATGGTTTATGAGCCGCCATCAAAATGGCCTTAACGGGGGATGAGATACCGGGAGTCCTAGCCATTAATGGAACTGGATCAACCAAGCAGCAAGTTTGAGATTGACCAGGTTTGGGGTATGGCATCTCGCTGGGTGCGAGATTAGGTCTGGACTGGGATCCAGAATCCATGGGGAAGCCACACTGTGAGACCGCAGAAAGGGGAACCAGATCTGTCGAGGCCAGAATGGGGCTATGAGGATAACTCTGCTCCCCAACCGACAGGCTTTCTGGATGAATTTCATCATAAGTGGGAGGGGGGGATAAGCATAAAGGAGTCCGGGAGGCCAAGCATGGACTAGAGCGTCTCTGGGGGTCTCCTCTGGGGGAACTATCGCGAAGTACTCGCTGCATTTTGTGTTTAAAGGAGAAGCGAAAAGGTCGCAGCGAGGCTGACCCCATTTGTGGAAGATCTGCTTCGCAACAGATGGATTCAGAGACCACTTGTATGGTGTGAGGAACACTCGACTTAGCTTGTCCACTAATATGTTGGACCGTCCCGGAATGTGCATTGCTATCAGAAAGCGGTTGGTGGAAATCGCCCATTCCCACACTCTCATGGCTTCTTGACACAGGGGATAAGATCTGGCCCCTCCTTGTTTGTTTATATACCAGACTACTGACATGTTGTCCGTCTGGATTGCAATAGTCATTATGGGAAGAAGGTCGTGGAGAGCTTGCAATGCCAAAAGCACCGCCCTCATCTCTAGGACGTTGATGTGCAATGCGGTCTCTAGGGAAGTCCACGTGCCTTGAACGGATCTGCCTGAACAATGCCCCCCCCCACCCGAGGCAAGAAGCATCCGTGGTCAACGTGGCTTTGACCGGGGGAATCACAAAGGGTCTCCCTTCTGTGAGTTCCTGTGCCTGTAACCACCACAGAAGGGAGTCCCTGCACACCCTGCTCAGGGGTATTGGCATGCATAATGAGTGGATCGACAGGGACCATTGGACTTGAAGGGTCCACTGTAATATGCGCATTCGCAGATGGGCATGAAGAGAGAGACCAATCGCTGCTGACATAGACCCCAGTGCCCTCAGGACTAACTCCGCTGGAGGAGCAGGGCTCCGAAGAAGGGCTAACACCTGAAATGACAAGCTGTTCAGCCTGACTGACGTTAGAACAACTTTGGAGATTCGTGTATCTAACCTGGCCCCTATGAATTTTAGGGCTTGAGTGGGGCACAGGCAGGATTTCTGCTCGTTCACTGAGATGCCTAGATTGTGGGCCAGAGACAGAGCATAATCTTTTGCCACACAGAGCTGATGCCTGTTGGTCGCGGTAAGGAGCCAGTTGTCTAGGTAAGGGAAGACCTGAATGCCCTGGAGTCTCAGGTGGGCTGCAACCACTGCCATGACCTTGGTGAACACTCTGGGGGCTGAGGTGAGGCCGAATGGAAGAACCCTGAATTGATAATGACTGGCTCTGAGCCGGAAGCGGAGGAACCTCCTGGATCGTCTGTCCATTAATATGTGGTAATACGCATCCTTGAGGTCTAGCGAGCACATCCAGTCGTTCTCCCGCAGCAGGGGGAGAATTGATTGGAGAGTGACCATCCGGAACTTTTCCTTGGGTATGAACAGGTTCAGGGCGGAAAGGTCTAAGATGGGTCTGAGGTCCCCCGTTTTCTTTGGCACCAAAAAGAACCTGGAGTAATAACCCAATCCGGACTGATCTGGGGGGACGGCATGGATGGCTCTTTTTCTTAGTAGCTTTGAAATCTCCAAAGCCGCTGCCTCCCTCTGATCGGGTGGGACATCGGGGAGACTTCTGGGTTTGGGGGGAAGGTTTATGAACGGAATGGAGTAACCTCTGGATATGATCCAGAGCACCCATCGATCTGTTGTAAGGGACTCCCAGTTTGACAGGTGCTCCGACAATCGCCCCCCGACTGCCTCCAGAGAGGGACAGTCAGGCAAGCCCTCAGGGCTGTTGCATGCGTCTGTCCGAGAAAGGTTCTCTAGACCCGAAATTACGTGGCCCCCCTCTGCCTCTGGGCCGGCTTCCACCTTGTCCTCCTCTGCCTCTAGAGGACGAGTGGTCCGCAGCAGGATGGGATTGCTGAGACTTACGGAACCACAGCTTCTTTTGTCCCCTCTGATTCCTGGAGAAGGATCTTTGGGGATTAGAGAAGTGGACTCCGATGGCAGACAGGGTCTTCCTGTCCTTTTCACTTTGGACCAGCGTGTCGCGAACAGTTTTGCCAAACAAGGCAGAACCGTCAAAAGGGGCGTTTGCAAAGGACGCCTTGAAGGGGTCCATGAAGTCGCACAGATGGAGCCAGAAGAGACGTCGCAAGACGACCCCGGCTCCGCTAGCTCTAGCGGCTCCCTCCGTTGCATGAGAGAGAAGCCGTATAGATGTATTGGAGATGGATTTTAGAGTGGCCATTCGAGTCTCAAAAACCTTTTTGTCTGGGACCGACATGGACTCCGGGGGGGCTGCAGCATATTCTTTAATCAAATAGCCTAATGGTATGTGCCATATAGTTCAGCACCCTTATGGAAAAGGTCGCTGAAGCAAACATCCGCTTCCCAATCCGGTCAAGCGCTCGAGATTCCTTATCCGGCGGGTGAACCGAAGAACTCTCCTGCGCAAGTTCTTTCTTGGTGGCCACCGCCACCAACATAGTATCAACAGGGGTTCCTTTGGCCCAAGACGGTCTATCTGTGGGTAGGCTGAGGACTTTATCGGGGCGCCTAGGGATTGGCTCCACAGTGTCGGGTTCCTTCCAAGCCCTGGTGGTAATTAAGTCCACCAGGGGGTCAGCCGGAGGGGACACCCAGGAGGTAGATGGGCCTGCCTCAAAGGCCTCCAGGAACATGGACTCATCAAGGGAGGGCTTTTGGGCTGACCACCCCCCTCTGATACGCAACATTTCCATGATGTCTCCAAAGGAGACATCTTCAGGGGATGATCTTGGGGAACCCTCCGTATCATCTAAGTCTGTGTCTGTGGTAATGGACTCGGGGGAGTCCAGGTGCCTCCTTTTGCACCGATGTTTCCGAGGGACCTCCTCGGTGGGACTATCCGAAGAGGGCTCGTCCACGGGTTGTTGTTCCTTCAAGGGAACTAGCTGGAGGGCTTGGGCAGGCTGTCCTTATGGATGGATGATGGAAGACAGACCCTCATACAGTGGGGGTACAGGTGGATCCGAAGTCCGGGTCAGGGATCTGGAGGACCTCGACAGTACCCTCTCCACTACCTCAAAAGCCGAAGGAGAGCCACTCTCGCCAGCCTCTGAGAGCAATCGCCTCGGATCCGAGGAAGGGATCGGGGTCAGAGCCGATGCAGTCGGTGCCGAGGCAGTGGTGTGCTCCAACACCAACAGCGCCGAAGACACAGCAACTCCCTCGGATCTGACGCTCAGCCCTCGGCCCCGAGAGCTCAGGTCCGACAAGCTCGAAGGTATAGTCGGCGTCGAAGAGACCACCGCTATCGGCGCCGACAATTCCCCGGGTCCGAAAGGGCCTGGATCCGATGACTCCGAGACCCGAAAATGAGTCGGAGAAGGAGTGATCGGGGCAAATATGGGGGCTGCACTCCCCCCCCAGGGGGGGAGGCAAGAGCATCCCCATCTGCATTTGGGTCTGTAAGAACCGACGCATCATCCGATCCATATCCGCTTCGGAGATGCTTCGGGTCGACCTAGATGAAGTAGTAGAGGTGGGCCGGGAGGGACGCCTCGAAAATCTCGAGGGAGACCTATCCTCCTCCTCCGGCTCCAGCGAAAAACAGGGCGAACGGCGCCGAGAGGAGGGGGATCCGGAGACCCTCGAGGGAGACTTAAGTAGTTTTGTTGGCGGAGCCGAAGGATGAGATTCGGCCCGCCTTTTGTGGGACTTATGTCCATCCTTATCCTTGTGCCTCTTCTCTCTAAGGGAAGAGGCACTAGTTTCCCCAGAGCTCAAACCCGATGAGGGAGGTTGAGTCCTGGGTAGAGCTAAGGGGATAGCCGGTGCCAAAGCTGCCGAAGCAGCTGGAGCCCGAACGGGAGAGGAAGAAGAAGCCGACTCCTGGGGGAGCTTTCCCGCCAGGATCAGCTTGTTCTTCCTATCCCGAAGTGCCCGGGGATTAAAGGCCGCTCAGATTTGGCAGGCCTCTGACAAATGGGCTGCCCCCAGGCACAAAACGCACTGAGTGTGGCCATCAGCTGGAGGAAGCTTGTGGCTACACTCAGTACATTTAGAAAAAATGGCCTTAGGCCCTTCTGACATCATTCACACACACACCCAAACACTAGGAGGGGGAGGGGAGTGAAGATAAAACTAGTAATTAATTTAACAGAAAAGGGACCAAAAACTAGCACAAGAAGCAGAAAAGGGAACTAACACACACACAATGACAAGTTTGAAGAAAAAGTTGGTTTAAAACCAGCAATGATCTCACCCAGCCAGGAGCTCTTCACAAGTAAGCTTCTTCAGCCGCGGCAAAAAACGATCTGGGGTAATGTGGTTGGTAGTAGGGGATTATGGGTAGGGGAGGAGCTAGGAGCTCGAATCTTGGAGCTTGGAAAGCTGTCGGATCAGACACCCACAGGTTGCAGATCAAATGAAGTAACTACTTCAGATCATGTTAATATCCCTCATAGTATCACACTGTATAGTAAGAACAGTATGTACATTGCATTATCAAGGTATGTCATTACATGTGACAATCATAGTGATGTTACATTATCCTGTGCATACATATGCATTTGTTGCATGACTTGGGATGTACAGTACTATGTCTTCCAAACACTGAGTTTAAAAAAACAATTTCACACAGGGTCGGTCTTCTCCTGTGCTGCTTGCAAGTACTGCATTGCTGTCAAGATTGTGTGAACTAGATAGGTACAAGGTTCAATACCCAGCATAGAAGATGTGCGTGTGTACGAGAGAGACTGAGTGTATCCCCTGGTGGTGTATCCACTTCCCCTAAGGATAATGCATTTAACTGTTCTCACACCTCCCTTTTCCTTAATTGTACAGCAGCATCCTCTCTGAAACATAATGATGTGGTCATCCTGACAAAAGTACAATCTTTGCCATGAGAATCAGACTTCTGCTGTGTCACTTCCACTTTTGTGTCTCTAGACTCTATCAGCTAAATAGGTAGGAGGCTCAATACCCAGTATGGAAGATGTATCTGTGTCTGTTTGACTGTGTGTATTCCTTGGTGGTGTATCCCCTTCCTTTGAGAATAATGCATTTAACTCTTCTCACAGCTTCCTCATCCCTAATTTTACAGTAACATCCTCTCTAACCCACACTCTGATGAGGTGGTCATCCTGATAAATGTGTGATTTCTTCCCCTCAGAGTCAGACTTCTCCTGTGGTGCTTGCAACTAGTAGCTTGTTCTCTAGAATGTGTAACCTAGATAGGTAGGAGGTTCTATACCCAGCATGAAAAATGTGTGTGTGTGGGTGTGTGTGTGGGTGTGTGTGTGTGAGAGACAGACAATGGCTGGTGTATCCACTTCTCATAAGATAAATGCATTTTAACTGTTCTCATGTACCTTATTTATATTTTTACAGTAACATTCTCTATGACACACACTGATAAGGTCATTCTAAAAAAAAACAGCAATCTCTGCCATGACAGTCAGACTTTTCCTGTGGTTCTGCAGTACAAGGACAAAATGGTTGACTTCAACAACTGGCTAAGCTTCTGGTTTATTCTAAGGGGATCCAGTTTCTGTCTGCCTGGGATGACATGGCCAACAGACCACAATGCTTTGCCAGAGATGGCCTGCACCTGTCGCCCCTGGGATTCTGGATACTGGCTAAGGGTCTTGACGTCCCTATAGTGCCTTTTTTAGGCAAGGTTCAAATGACAAATTCACCACCGTAACAGGAACAGGCAAGCAAAAACTGAGGGTAATGCTACTCAATGCTAGAAGTCTACATCTCAAAATGCACTCACTCGAGGCACTCCTTAAAATTGAGAACATTGATATCTGTGCAGTGACTGAGACCTGGTTCAAGGCTCTAAAGAGCACCCCTGCATTACCAGGCTATAACTCATACCACACGTTTTGACCATCTAACCTGGACCAGAACGCCAAAGGTGGAGGTGTGTCCATATTCATTAAGGATATCCACACCTCCAGGCTAGTTGTGCAGCATAATGTATCCGAGGTTATCCAAGTGCAACTAACTCTGGGCAAAACTGCAATCCAAATTGTAGCTTGCTACAGATCCCCCACCATGCCCCAGGATTCCCACTTCTCTTTTCTTGATATACTGGAAAATATTAGGGTTCAAACACCCTAATAATGGCAACTTCAACTACCCCACCATTAACTGGGAAAAGTACTCATGTACCAACTCCTTCACTCAACGCTTTCTGGAATTCATAAATTCCAATGCCCTGGATCAACTTTTCCAAACCCCCACTAGGGACAACAATATCCTAGACCTAGTCATTACCAACATGAGTGACCGGTGTTCCACACCTGAAGTCAACTCCTCGTTTGTCAGATCTGACCATAAGCTAATCACCCTAGATATCCGCATCCCGCCCCCACCCACCATTAAGGAAACCACGGTAAAAAATTTCTCCAAAGCCAAATTCATGCTTCTTAAGACAGAAGTAGAGAACTTCATGACACCTATGCAGATGGACAATACAGTTATGACTGGTAAATCCTACACAAATGCACACTCTAAGCACTTACACAAGTGCATGGATCATGCTATCCCAAACAGATCCAAGACGTTATCCTCCAAAGAAGGAAGCCAGTCTGGTGGCCCCCTGTTATAAACTCTACAACAGAAGGAAGAAACTGTTGCAAAAGACAGTAAAATCCATTGAGTGGAGGAGCTCCCTGGTCAGCCTCAGTAAGAAGCTGAGATCCCTTATAAGAGCCTCCAAAGCTAGCTACAAAAACAAAATCACCACTGATTCTAAGGGCAACCATAAAGCATTCTATAGCTATGTCAAGAATCTCAATGGCAATACCCAGATCTGCTCTGAGTTACAGCACAATGGCACGAAAATTACAGAACCAACTGATATTGCCAAAATCCTGGCAGATGGGTTCAGTGCTAACTTTACCCCTCTCACCCCCTAAAAGGCCCATATCTATACAGGAAAAATGCAGAGTCCCTGTAATCACATCTATGCAGGTAAAAGCTGCACTCTGTAAAACCAAAAACACAGCATCCATGGGACTGGACAACATCCCAGGCTGTGTTTTACAAAAACTTCAGAATGAACTGGCTCCTTACCTAAGCACCATGTTCAATTATAGTCTCATGTCAGGCTTTGTGCCCACTGAATGGTGCACAGCAACAGTTATCCCACTCCACAAATGGGGAGCCACCACTGATGCTGGGTACTATTGTCCTATTAGCCTGACGAGCCTGGTCTGCAAGACCATGGAAAGTATCATCATGGAACTCATAAACAAAGACATTGGTAACCTCCAAACTCTGGACCCCACCCAGATGGGGTTTGAGAAAGGCAGATCATGCCTTCTGAACCTGATCAACTTCTTTGAGGCAGTCACCAAAGCCGTAGACGAGGGTAAGGTGGTTCACATAGCCTTTCTTGACCTCGTCAGCGCTTTTGACACCATCCCCCATTCTGGAATTATAGCTAAACTCACTAAACTAGGTATAAATCCCTATGTCACAAGACGGGTTGCCAACTGGCTCACTGAAAGAGCCCACACTGTAAAAGTTGCAGACCTAACCTTGTCACCACAATAAACAGGACATGCTGGAGGGATAGATTCCTGTCCCAGAGACTTCCTATACTGTGGAACAAACTATCCATCAATGTCAAGCAAAGTTCCTCATTAGCACTCTTCAAGAAAAATCTTGATGAGTGGATGGGAAATAGGAAATACACCCTGGGGATCACTTCTGTGGTTCTGCTCAACAGGGGCACATGAAATTAACTTTCTTGGGTGGAGTAAGTCAGGGAACCTTGTTGGCTAGGCTTACATAGGCCCTTGGACTGATAGCCTAGTACTTACCTATGAATTGTGAGCATTACTTTGCTTTCTAGATTTTGTAAACTAGATAGGCAGGAGGTTCAATACCCATCATGAAAGACGTATGTGTCTGTGATGCTTGTTTCTATTTCCCCTGCAGAGGATGTATTTAAATATGTAAACAGCTTCCTTATAACAACTTTTTTAGACCTCTCTTGTGGCACTTGTGACTAATACAGTGCTCTCTAGATAGATAGGTTTAATAAACCCAACATGGTAGAATTATATGTGTGTGTGTGTGGTTATTTAGAGTTGGGTGAGCATGTGCTCATTCAGCCTATACTTGGGATATACTTTTTAAACTCAGAGATGACTACACAATCCCATAAGGCCACCTTACACATCCACACCTTTGTTGCGATGCATACTGTTTATAATACAATTGCAATTTTCTATGTATTATGTAAAGGAAACTCTGCTTATTTAATAGATATATATTCCCACAATTTGTACTTAAATGCTTAAAATAACAGTGTCATGGGATGAAAGATAGCCAAATAATGTTTTTAGAGGGGGAAGTGAAGCAAACATTTAAGTGGGGAGGGGCAGAGAACATTTCCATTCTTTAAATGTCAGTTTTTTGTGTGGCATCACTAAGAGCACATAATTACATTATCTGCCTACCCACCTGGTTCAACACACAGTTGAGGTCATTGTTTGGCAAGTGAACTGAAGCTATACGAATGTCAGACAGCTCTTGTGGTGCCTGTATGTGTGACATTTATTCTCAGTAACAAGTAAATAGCTAGGTAGGATGTTTGAATACAGCTGTGCTTAACTGCCAATTCAGTTATGATTGCTTTACACACATATGTAGTGGCAACATTTACAAGCCGTGATTGGCTGTAAAAGAAACTTTACCAGATAAATCTCCTTGGCAATACACTGCTGATGTCATTCCATTATAGATGCCATATGTCTCAATTGTATTCAGTATTTTCCTGTGACAATGGCTGTTGATAATGGGCTGTATTAATGGTGGAAGTCTATAGGTAGATGGTTTCATTCCATCACTGCTTCAATATTGTGACAGTTGTTACTGTCATATACCACTGGTCACCTCAAAACTACCTTTATGTATCTTTCAAATTATGAAAGTAGCACTCTGTGTGTGACACTAGCAAATCCTATTATCACCAAGGAAAATAACATTTTGGCCACATGGTGATTACATACTGCTAACGTGCCTGCAGTACGTCACATTTGGCATGTGCATTTGCCTGTGTTGCATGACTTTCATAGTGTGCTTTGTACATTGTGTAACTATGATGTAAGGGGCTGGAGTCCAGATGTAGGTGTGTCCTTCACCCTCATACTGTGTATACTATTCTACAAAGACATATTTTAGGTGTAGCTGTACAGTGTTACTGTTCAGTTCAAAAACATTTTAGTATATCCAGCTAATAAACACTGGTGATGTCATTCATTTAACTGTGCACTGTCTCAGTTGTACCACAATACGGTCATGTGATGCTTGTGATTCAGGCAATATTAAGCTTGTCATTGGATTCTTATTTGAAATCCATTAAATACTGCTCAGAATACATTGTATCAGGGTTATTGTGACTGTACATGTCACTGACACTGTCATGCATTTTGGCTTTGTACACATATAGATGTTGATCCCTCTTACTAAGAGGAATTATGATTTGTTACATACCAATGTTTTTATTCAGAGTAATGATGACATTGTCTTCCATGTTCTGTACATAACATATGTGGGAAGTATTATCCTCTGGCATGAGGGAATAAGACAACAAACTGTCTGTTGATGTACTACAGCAATCACAGGCACACATGTCCCTTGCAAAAAGAACATGATGTAATGCCTTCACATAACCATATATTATACTACACTTGTATTGACATTTCTGCTGTACTGCATTCACCCTGGGAAATATCCATGTATTGTCTGCTGTCAGATGTTCCTGTGTTGAGCATCCAATATCATTGCCTGTTATCATTGTTAGGCCTTATTTTGTAGTGCATGACTGCTTTACCACAGAGGTAAGGCATCCATTGACATAGTCTAACTGAAACAAACAAATAAACTCAACGAAAAAAACCTGAAGGCTGAACTGGAAAGCACACCCAGAGAACTGTAACAAGAGTATAAATGTTGACATAGTGACAAACTTCTATCTTTTTCATCTCAGAAATTGTTTACCAGACGTACAGATGATGTAAAAATTTAGCATAGGTGAATTGTCATACTAGTAAGACTTCCACTGTGGTGCTTATAGATAATGCAGATGTCATTAGTTAGCAGAATCACACTGCTTGCTGTTCAATTCTTGACAGGGGCAACATTATGCGAATGTACTGCTGTCACATAAACAGCATTGTATCTAGTTATTTTTATCCATTTTTATGTTTGGACAATTACATATAATCACATGGTGTGATTGCATAGCATTGACATTTTTTTTTCATGGCATGTCATGCTGTGAGTGCTCATGTGGCACATGCATTGAGTATTAGCATTTATAGCATGCCTACACATATATACTGGTTTTCATTTCTGGGACAGTGCGTGTCCTACATGATGGAAACCGCTTCCTTGTCAAAGAATCAGTCATATTGTAATGTTCAGTGCTATGCGGATGGTAACGTGTAGCTCATTTCTGGCATTCTGATAATCTGATTGCTCATATCATATCCATACTTCCTGTATTCACACACATATTCAGTTCAGTTATTTGTGACAGCCTCCATTGCTCTCTGATGCAGCACATGCAATACAGATATCTGGAGAGCACCTTGTAGAAGAGGCAAGGGTTTGAACTTGGTAACATCTCTCTGTTAGACTACAGTGCCTTACACATACTCACAGGCCAGCTTTTTCATACATTGTCATACCAGGAAGGTCATTGGTACACCTTATATGGTATGATAGCACTGTCTGTCCTTTGGGGATGTTTTTCCGTACTTGACCAATATGCATATTTCTGTGGTGCCCATGAATGTTATGCATCCCTCTGATATCTGTTCTCAAAGGACATGATGCAAATGTTTCTTGTCATTCATTGCTCATATGCATTACCTATTCCTGAGATATGCTGTATATTGCATATCATCCATATAGTTGAGAAGGCTCAAAAGAGGCTTCACCTCCTGAGAAAGCTCAAAAAGGCCAGGCTCCCACTGTCTGCTCTTACCACTTTTTACAGGGGAGCTATCAAGAGCATCCGCACTAGCAACTTCACAGCATGGTTCGGCAACTGCAGTTGCTGAGAAGAAAAAATTGCTGAGAAAATCTTGGCACAAACCTCCCTTATATTCAGGAGCTTTTCTTTACAACAGCAAGAAAGAGAACATACAAAATACTAGCTGATTTGACCCACAACTGGTTCTCAAAACTTGCATCTAGGAGATACCATAGCTTCCACTGTAGGACTACCAGATTCAGGAACAGTTTGTATCCTACAACTGAGAGACTTATTAACTCGGACACCAACCATAATACCCGATACATTAAAACCACTTTTTTTTTTTTTTAATTTAATCCTGCTGCTCTGAGCAATTACTGCCAGTATTACTATTATGCAATATGATGGCTATACTGTCATGTCTAAAGTTAAGTGCAATACGGTAACTAAACAGTTGCTATTCACTTGTCTCTATTGTCTATCTTAACGGTGAAGGGGTTTGGTGGTGGGTTTTTATTTATCATTGGATAATGGGTATCACGTGTGTTTTTGTATACATGTCATTTTCTTTCTTATATTATTCTCTGATAGTGCTGTATCTGTTATTTGCACAGCATTTCTCTCATGAGCTGACATTTGCAATTTCATTTAGGTTGCACTTGTGTCTTCCTAAATGACAGTAAAGTTTCTTTGAATCATTCCCTGACCATGCATTTAATACTGCCATTGTTTCCATCACAATATATGGCAGATGTGTGATTCCATAAATGTGCATAACTCTGTAGAATGCTGGGTGACCATCAGGAGATGTGATCACTGCTCTGTTACAAAACTTTCTCTTGTGTTGCCGCTGCTGAACTGCTGTTCTGTTATTGCTCTCTCTGACTGTATCTGAGCATGTCCAGTTTTAATAGTATTACGTCAGACATGTTTGCAAATCAGTAATGATAAAACTGGACTCCTGACATGTCATCCACTCAGTCTTAACATTGGTCACTTCTTCTTTCAGCTTTTCCCAGTTAGGGATAGCCACAGCGGATCACCTTGTCTGCTCATGATTGGCAGTGGAGTTTTTATGGTGTAGAGTTGCCAGCCCACACCCAACCTTCCACAGAAGATGCACACATGCATGCACTCACACCTAGTGCCAATTTATACAGTGTCCAATCCACCTACAGCATGTCTTTGGGATGTGGGAGGAAATCGGAGTACCTGGAGTAAACCCACGCAACCACAGGGAGGACATGCAGACTCCGCACAGAAGGTACCCTAGCCAAGGATCGAACCAGAGAACCTCTTGCTGTGAGGTGGCAACGCTAACCTCTGCACCACCGTGGCTGCCCAACATTGGTCACTTCTGTGTGTTGTTTGTTAAACTGCCATGTATCACTTACATAAAAATACACTTACCTGTCTATTTTACGCTCACAGGTGATTTTCTTTGCATAAACATGTCCATTTCTGAATTGGCTGCTATTACAGCTGTAAGGTCCTATTGTTCTTGTGTATACATGAGATGGATAATACATTGGTGCTGTCAGCTTTCATACATCAGCTCCCTGTATATACATCCTTATATGCTATGACTGCATTCTTCCATGCTTGAAAATCATTATTTCAAGTCAACCATTTAATTAACATGTATATCACATCTGCACTCCCTTTTTTGCAATGCATCTTTATGTTTCTATCCAGATCATTTATCAGC
Organism: Protopterus annectens; assembly: GCF_019279795.1. Lineage (NCBI taxonomy): Eukaryota > Metazoa > Chordata > Ceratodontiformes > Protopteridae > Protopterus > Protopterus annectens. The sequence goes on from NC_056744.1 coordinate 1,225,543,754, forward strand.
ATCTCTGTTTTTATTTATGTGCATACCTGCAGGATTGACATTCACTGTAATTATCATTACATCAATCTTACAAGTTTTATGCAAAAAATGCTTTTTATATACTTTTATCACATTTGCCTGCAGGATGAGTGCACTTTAAACATTTCACTTCTACAACATTACTATCTTAGTATATCACATTTTTGTATAACAAGTCACCCATTTTACTTCCCCTCATTCTGTATTGTTTCCCTGTGCTTGCCTTTAATATGTGTTAGCTACAGTGTATGCTTGTATCTGAGCACTGCCTATATACAATTCTATTGCTGTCAGTGGAAAGGTTTTTGGATCTGTGGGGGTGCAATGAGCAGCATGTACATTCGATTAATGCTACTGCAGGTCATCTACACAATTGTTAATGAATCCCAGTGTAAATCTGGTTTCCTGCCTGTGCAAATGTGTGCAGTGTTGCTGTTTGAAGTTTCCACATAGGTCACAAGATGTTGCTGTTCTGTTTGGGCTTATTGAAACTTCCTTCTTAGGCATAAGTGGAAGCAGGAAGGTGTCTTCTAGCAATCAAAACTAAAAATCACATGAAATTCTTAGGGTGACTTTAAAAAGCAGACTGTTAATATGAGTTAATCAATTAAATGAGTTGCTTAGTTTGCATACTGAAGTATATCCTCAGAGAAAGAGTGCAACTGTTAATTTGACTAAGGGCTAACAGAATATCCTGCTTTTGAAAGCCAGATAGTAAGGGAACAGCTCTGAATGCTTATTGCTGATGATTTATTAGTTTAAGGGTTTATGCATTTTAAGTTTAAAGATTTACCTGTGTGGTATTTGTCTTTCGAAGGGTGACTGTTTGGAGCTAAATGCTGCCATTTTAATATTTAACAGTTGGGTTACTTTTACGGTAAACAGAGGTGTCTTATTGTTCTGTTAGTTTTAGCTAACTGGTACATACTTACATGCAAATATTTCAGGCATGGGCAATAATGCCCTTCTAGCATGCCAATATACCAAAACAATTATTCTCATAATATGTGACCAGGCTGTTGTTAAACATATCTAATTTTGCTTTAATGCAATTTGGTAGTCTATTCCATGCATTAGCTACTCTCTCAGAGAACCAATTAGTACACCTCTCATTTCTACATAATCTTCTACATAGTCTGATGATTCTCTGCCAATTTTTGATAACGCCAAACATTTTCCAGGGGTAGTTGTCTCAAAATGCCTTATATACCTGAATAAAGTCTCCTCTTAAATGTCTGTATGAGACACTAGACAAGTTAAGATGTATATTTCTGCTGTGCTGTTTCCAATTTAGTCATGCTCATTCTCTTATAAGGTTTCCATATTGTTATTCCATACTCAAATTTAGGTCTAATGTAACTAACAAAGAATTATTTCATCATTTCTGATTTCCTAAATTTTAGAATTATTTTTATACAATCTATAGTTCTACAACTATGAGTAGCCAACTGGTTGACATGATTAGAAAAACTCAGAGCTGGATCTACTCATATACCCAGGTCCATATATGCATCTATAGTTTCAATCAGTGTGTGATATATTAAATATTCACCCTTCAATCTATGTTTCCCAATTTCATGCGTTTAATTTTTGAAGCATTAATTAACATTTTATTCCTTGTGCTCAAATGGTCAATTTAGTCAAGTTCTTTTGCAGACATGCCCTATCTGTAACACATGTAACTAGTTTACCAATTTTTGGGTACACTGCAGAACACCTCATATGAAAAAGATAGATCTGAAAAATACAACCTAAACAAGTATGGGCCTAGGACAGAAAGAAACTCTGTGGTACAGCCTGACTGTAACCTCGAATTTCATTTGTAAAATCCTGTATGATACTTGCCATGTCCTATTTGTAAGCCATGCAGCTATCCATCTTATCAATACTTAGTTGCTCTAATTTACTGATAAGTGTCTTGTGTAGGACCCTATCAAATACCGAAGTTAAGTCTATATTATAAATTACATCACAGCACACATTTTCACTAATAGCTATTATATTGCTATAAAACATCATGTTACATGCAGTTATATGCCTACTTTTAACATATACATGCTGATATATGGCTTCATGTCCCAACCTTTCCAGACAATCTGTCCAAAATAACCTTTCCCACTATTTTTCCACAACATGCATTGGTAGCAACATTACTGTAAACTTGGGATGTGAGGGCAATAATGCTGGACAATTACTATTTAAGCCCCCTCCTCCATTTTAGAAAAAAAAAATTTGTGTGTGTGTGTCTACAAAATAATGTTGGGTGAGATTCAGTTACAGTGTATAAAAATAATGTTGGGCATGTTGCGTTTAGTTTGAGATGGATGAAATCCTGGAGTGCCCCTGACTATAGCTCTGATCTGTAGCTGTATTGTAGAAAAATCATTTGGGTTTGGCAGGACTTGACTATTACCCATGGTAGCAGTGCACATTTACCATATGCCTTAAAAAACATTTGCTCTTTGTATATTTATGGTTACTAGTGGTATGATTCAGATGCAAATAATACTGGTTGTGTTACACATCAAGTATTGATGGCAGCAGTGCAGCAGTTAAAGCCCATAGCTCCTGTCATTAAAGGTATACAGTGGATACAAGCAGCAGAATGGGCTGGGGGTAACATGCATGGTCTCTCTTGGAGGAGAAGACTGTAATATAGACAGCAGTTCCCTCCAGAAACCCCATACTTTCTGTGCAGAAGAAACAGTAGACTAAAGAATGGATGATCACCACCAGATGTGCTACAAAACTACACTCTGTGGGCAGATGGACATGAAAATTAATAGGGGCATGAAGGGTTCTAGAGGTCTGGTGCTGGTAGGACTAATGGCAATACTTCCATTCACAGGGTAAACATCTATATCTGGACTAAGAAAACATGATGAAGAAACAGATGTATGCGCAAGTGCCAGAAAAAAATGATGAGAGTGAAAAGTAAGCCTGAATAGCAGGCATTTGTGCTAATACCCAAAGCCCCAAATTCAGGGGATCATGCATCTGGTATCTAGACTCAGATTTTGATTCCAATGTTTTTTAATGGCTACTGAGAGGAGGATAGTCAATAGCTGGAAGGGTAACAAATCTCCTGATTACTTGCACAGTGACAACTGGGACTGACAAAGCTGCCATTTCAACATTAAGGGGTGAAGCCTTATTCCTGAGAAGAGGGTCAACAAAAATAAGAGCAGGTAGAATAACACCAGGCTATTACATGTGCTATATAGATTCTGTAATCATAATATTCAGAGCACAAAGATTTTCACTGCTGCTCACAATGATCATAAAATTTGAATCAGAAAACTGACACATTTTTATGAGACAAGTACAATCAGACCTAAGAAGCTGATCTTTTGCATATTATTCTTCTTCAGTTTGATTGGAGAGGGCTGAATAAAACTGGTAGAAGACTTGTTAGAAATATAACTGTCACAGGGCTTGGTCTCCAAGACTGGCCAGACACAGAAACACTAAAAACATTTCTACAAGAGTTTTGACATAGTACATTTTAGTCACACAAACCTTGCATGCTTCTGAATCAAGGTTGCAAAGGACAGTCAGAAGGAAGTTTTCTTTGAGAACTGGGGGAAATAAGTTGAGTTAAAGATTACATGCAAAGAGATGAAAATGAAGAGTCACCTGCTGTTTTGAAATTAAGAGAAAGGTTCATACCATGTGTTGCAGGTATTTTATTTACTGTGCCTCCACTGTTCTCACTGCAGAGTTTGGAAATAGCAATATTTTTACAGAACTCTTTTTTTCGTGACTGGTGAAAAAGTCTCATATGATCCATCATACAACTGCATTTTTAGGCCTCCCTTGGCCACTGATACCTGCTCATTAGGTACACACTTTTATCAGGAAGGGTTCCAGCTGACTCCTCATATGACCTTGCAGATGGGCCCTACCTCTTGAGAGAGAGAGAGAGAGAGAGAGAAAGACCATAGAGTCTGTTAGCTCAAAGATGGTCAAACACCCCTCCATTACCTTATTATTTATTCAGACAAAAGTCTGGCTGAATCCTGTCGCAACCCTGCAGGTGGGCCCTTAATCTCCAGGATAGGTCATTTGTCCTCTAAGACTGCCACTCCACCTTTAAAAGGGGCAGGAACTGGAGTGGGCATCATATAATAGTTGCAAAATGCAAGTGAAGGGAATCTTAAGTGTATGGAATGAAGATGACATAACAAGCATCACTGTCCATGACATCAGCCTGTTCATGCTACCCTCCTCCTTTACTAACTTGTGGTAGCTTTTCTCCTGCCCGAGAATTGCAATTCAACCTCTGCCACATGCCCCAGCAGTTTCCCATGGGATGGTGATGCTGATATAAACCACTCATTTACACCCCTTCCTCATGGTTCCTGCAGAGCCTGAGGTGCTAATCAAACTTGGGTCATCAAGATAGCATTTAAGGCTTCATCAGTCTACATCACAGAACTGGACTACTCTGTGACATTCTAAACTCATCTGGTGATGCATCTCATTCTACTGCTAGATGGCCTTGAGGTGGGCTACTAACATGCTCTTTGGGCTGTCTTTCCAAATAAACATCTCATGTTACTTATTTGGGTCAAGGCTACTGAAATTTGACTGGGCATAGGATGGAGAGGTTGCAATGTCTTCTGAAAAACCCAGTGTTGTTTCTAAAAAATGGAACAATAACAAAAAGGTCTAGCTTATTTTGCTTGTGATAATGCAATAAAATGGTACTGTAAAATCCATTGGTAAAGTAGCAATGAATGAAAAGTTTGGTCCATAATTTAATATACTTTGATAACTGAGAGATAGATAATATTGACACTATAATTAATTACAACAGAGCACACCATAGGGAATTCAAGTACAGTCAATGACCAAGGTGATATAGAGATATAGTCTGAATGACATCAGCTTGTTGACGTGCTAAGCAGTTACAAACTACAGCCATGTCAAGTGTCAGACTAATGTGTTTTTTTGTATAACAGGAATACTGAGAAGAATGATGGAAATGTGAATTCAGTAGCAGGAACTCGGACAAAATTTTTATATTATTCCTCAAGGTACAATAACTGGGTTACAATGGATAGAAATTATATTTCACAGGAGCAAGTGTATTTAATGGAAAGCTTCAATACACATCCAATAACAACTTCAGATCATCCACTGATAAACACTAAGACAAAGATGCAGGGTACTGAAGTAAGAATGTGACACTGGTGCTTCCTAATTACCTGTTAAAAAGAGTATAATTTAAGGAATGGGTAGTGGAAATTATTCAATTAGGGAATATAGAAATGTCTTCCAAAGGGATAGCGAGTGAGTGGGATGAAATGAAAATGTAGTTTAAAAATATGGTAGAAATAAGAGAGAAATATGTCACGAAGAATATGATTTAGAGGGCCTGCAAAGGTTAAATTATTGCAGAATAAAGTGACTCTCTCAGAACAAGAGGAAGTATGACTGTAGAGCACAAAAGGAAAAATAAGGGATTACTTGGATAATATGTAAGAGCTTAGAAATGTTAAGTAGTTATTTTTTGATAACTCCAGACCATAAAATTCTTTTAGCACAATGAATTAGGGTTGTTACCAAACCTAGAGAGCCTATGACAAGAAAAGTAACCAGAGATCCTATAGAGGTATTGGCGAAATTTCAATTAGTATAAAGCAGATGAATATGGAAACTAAGCAAAAGCACAAAAAGAAAAAAAAAAAAAAAAAAAAAACAATATACGAGACTTAACCTAAGATTAGAGGAAAACAAGATTCAACAATTACTAGCTAAGACAGGAAGAGAAAAGAGGAAACTAGTGATTTATGATCAATCAACAGGGAAGTCACCAGAAACAGATGGCATTCCTATGGAAGTTTGGAAATTAGGTGGGAATAAAGTGATAAACATCTAGAAAGATTTTCTTAACAGTATTTTAAAAGACTGGGGGGGGGGTCACCAGTTGCAGAAGAAAGCTGTGGTGACTGTATCACCCAAAGAAGTTAAAGACGCTTCAAAATTGGCTTCATATACACCCATTTTGATGTTAAACCATAATTGTGTTTTTGTCTATACAAGGTAAGAGACTGGCAAAGGTGCAGCCACAATTGATAGGTATGGCTCAGTGTATTTTTTGTGGAATGGAGGCAAATATTTGACAGTACAGAACAACATTGATCCAAATGAAAGCAGAATGTAAGAAAATACCTCAATTGTTGGCGAGTCCTGATGCAGAAAAGACATTCAATAGAAGCAGCAGGGCTTTTATGAGCTGGAGAATGGAAACATTTGCATTCTCTGATAAAATAATGTAGTTAATTAACAGGACATATAAAGGGTTGGAGGCAAGAATTAAGGCAGGGAGGTTCTTCAACAAGCTATGACTGAATGGAGGAACCAGAGAGGGGCATTATCTTTCCCCTCTGTTTTATATGCAGAGCCATTGGCAGAGAAAATAATGGGCTCACAGATTCAGGAATATGACTGGCATGGTAACCAAGAAAAGTTAATCTTTATTTGAATGTGATATTATTTTGTACTTGATAAATTCAAAAAAAGGACATTTTAGTGTTGTAGAATATTTTGATACCATTTAAGCCATTTAATCCTGAACAACACCAGACTAATTAACACCTTTGTTTCCTGAGATCTTTAAAATCATGAGACCATTTGCTTCCTGAGAGCTTTTCTCCAAAAATCTTCTACTAAAAACTCTTTGGTGTAGACAGTGTGCTATACACTGGTGTTGGCATCAAACGTTTGTCTGCATATGCTTTTATATTGCAGATAGAAGAAAGAAAAACATATTTTGCATGCCAAAAATCATTATTGTCATTAAACAAATTATTATCTCTCTGTAAGTGTGCAAGATCCAAGATGTCAGTGATTGAATTGTTCATCTGCTTAAGACTGACAAGAAGGGGCAACATACTGCTGTTTTAGTGATGTTGCAAATTCTAAGCAAATTACATATGTAATAGCCTGACAATATTTATGTAAATCTACAAAACTGTGTGTGTCAGATGGCAGTGATCAGTGTCACCTTTGTGAGCCTTCATGTTGTGTAAAAATGGCGGTTTGTTTTCCTGTAGATCTCATATCTTTCATTAAATTAATGCAGTATTGAAAAATATAGCCAATTGTCATAACTGCTTTACCAAAAAGGATTTAAATGTCTTAAGATAACCCACCATATCTTAATAAATATTATTTTGCTAACATCCAGTGTTTGCATACACCATCAACACTGTGACAGTACCATACTTCATTTTTGCATTATTAATGTAAACATGAAAAATCTCACATTGTTTATAACGTTTTGCACACACTCAAGAACTCCATTTCTGTACACCCATGCTGAACATTTTACTATGCATGTTTAGCAAATCATAGCTTGTAGATGACACCACACTGTAAGTTTTATGCGAGACTTCAGAAATTAGACTTTGAAACACTGACAAATATACTTATTTCAGGAGTGCAGGGAAGTCTCCTGTGAAGAACAGTGCACTCTTACAGGATGCACAGGAACTCTGCTTCCTGATGAGTATACTCTTGTAGGAAGTAATGATTTGAAGTCTTTTCAGGGTATAAAATTAATGAAGATAAAACAATAAACAAACTGTGTATCTGCACATGAAGTGGTTCATCAATACCCATATTTATAAACCACTATGTTGGCATACAGGGATAAACCCTATGACTCAGATGTCCCGGGTTTGATTAGCAGCTCAGATGACTAATGGAGCAGCAGGGAAGGGATGGACGTACCCATCTCAGGTGGAAAGGCATTTACTGATATGTTTCCTAAGGGGAACATGGTCCAAAGAGATGAGTTGCCCTCAGACACAAAAAGATGTGTGTGGTGGGTGGATAAAGGGAAGCGAGTAGGTCATAACTCCCCCCCTCAACAGAAGCACAGATGAGCCAAGCCTCAGTGACATCCTTGGGATCCATGACCAGCCCCAGCTTTAAAAAAAATGGGGCAAGTCTGGGGGGTGTTGAAGAGTAGCTGGTAGACCCAGTGTGGACACTGGATACTGGGGGCCGAGCTGTCAACAATGAGGTCCAATGGGACAAAAAAATACCCATACCTATGCAGACATAAGATGAAGTATTTAGGTGAAATGCTTAAAAAAGGATTCTATTTTGTCAGCTAAGGATATGTGGAAAGAGACTAAATACAATAGAATATAAAAACAGTAAAAATGTTTTTAGTTCTTTAGTTTTATATATAGGTCAGATTGATAATTACTAAAGAGTTGAAGGAATTTACATGGGAGAGGGAAGAGGGTAAAAGTTATGTGGGGATAAGTTGATCCTCCCCCTATAGAGCAAGGTGGTTTATTATTACACAATTTGAAGGGATAGCTTAGATTAAATGAATAACAGTCATATAGAATAGTATATTCATAAAGAATTATAAGAATTAAGCCAACATGAAAATGGAGAAAGGAGACCTTGCCTATATGGATGACAGCAAGTAGCGGGTATAGAATATAGGCATGAAAGGAGCTGGAATTTACTGAAGAAAACTGGCAAACAAACCTAGATACTGGAAGAAAATAACTAGATAAGGAAAGGCATTAGAAAAGAATGAGACCAAACAGAAGTGATATCAGAAAACAGGCATAAAGGGGTAGGGGAGTGTTAAGTGAAAGACCAGCTCTGGTAGAGTTTTTAGTCAAGTCTACAGAAGATGTTATTAAAAAAAGGAATAATTACTAAGGCATATAATATCAATACATCCACAACCCCTTTTTCTCACTTTTGCACATGAGTTTGGGGTGTCACTTCAATAGTGACAGTCTACTGTCATAGCTTACACAGCTGGGTGGTTAGTCCTGCTGTAGTAGTGCTTCCACACAACACACTCGCATGCACAGTCACAGCTATGGCCAATTTAGTGTGTCCAGTCCATGAAAATTATATGACTCCATCAGGAGTGGTTAGAAAACATTGGAAGGAGAGACCTGAAAGGCAATTTACAAAGAAACAAATGGAAGACATCTATATGACTCACAAGTATGCAACAAAGTTCAGAGTGTTTAGGAATTTTGCTTGGAAGTGTTTGCATAAGTAGTTCTATACCCCAAGCAGACTTCAGAAAACTTTTGCTCAAGTGGATAGGAAATGCTGGAGGTGTAACGGGAAAGACAAATATGACTGGGAATATGTTTTCTGGAGTATAAAAAGTTGGCAAATTTTAAAACTTCCCTACAGAGTACTCTGTCAGAAATATTGCTGGAGCAAATGGTTGTACCTAAGGAAATTATTCTTTGGAGCAGAGCTACAGGATCTGAATTGCCTACACAAAGTAAGGCTTTACTAATTTAATGCTACTGGGTTGCCAAAAAAAGCTTCTTCTTTCGGCTTTTTCCGGTTAGGGGTCGCCACAGTGGATCACCTGTCCGCTCAAGATTGGCAGTGAAGTTTTACGGTGTTGAGTTGGCAGCCCAGCGCCCAACCTTCCACAGAAGGCACACACATGCACCCACTCATGCCTAAAAAAAAGCAATTAGTAGAAAATGGAGGCCAAACTCTAAACCAGCTGTAACTGAGATACTGAATACTGTAAAGGAGATAAAATAACTGGAGGCAGGACATTTAGAAAAGGGAAAGAACAAATTACATAATAATAAATGGAATTCTTGGAACAATAAATGCATAATGTTTAGGAGGAGGAGTGAGATTTAAGGGAAGGCCTGTATGCAATGTGTGTGGCCCTATGTCTTAAGTAATAATTTAGTAAAGGTGTTTAAAAAAGGAATACTGAGCAGTGCTGTTTGCTTTTTCCAAAAACAGACACCTGTACAAATAGTATTTTTGAATTACTGAGGGATGGGGTGTGGGAGGCAGTTGCACTTAAATGTTCAGAATAAGAGCAGAAGTATTTCCAGGAATACTAAACAGTGCTTGTCTTTGTTTTAAACACACACACACCACAGCAAACAGTTTTACTGTGTGGTTCAACTGTTCTGTTGGGGGGTTAGTGAGGATAATTGTGTTCAGAATAAGAGGAAGAAAGCAGTTTCAGGTACACTCTTTTGCAATCTTTGCACATGATCCTTAGTTACTATCTACAGGTTATCCAACAAATTTGACAGTCAAAGCCTATTGATAGTATTGGTTGCTGCATAGATTGTTATAACATTAAAAGCACAAGACTCATGAATATCACAAGGATATTTTTTATCCCTCGTGTCTGCCCAATTTTATTTTTGAACATATCCATAATGCTACAGTTTCTGACCTCAATGGGCAGTTTATTCTAATATTTTGGGGGTTAAGTGAGTAACATACTTGTCCATTCTACGGGGATTATTTCAATCAATCTTAAAAAAAGGATACCGTCCTTAATTTAAGGTAAATGTATTGCTATGGAGAAAACAATTTTGGTTTTACAGTCAATATTTAAAGTAGCTCTCGTAGCTCATAACTTACCTCTTAATACCTTATAAAGGTTGTTATACAAGTTAATTTGTTTTAATGTGCCAGCATATGAGAGATTCTTAATACTATGTACCCTTTTAGCACAATGCCTCTATACTGATTCCAGTGTTCCTCAATCTCCAGTCAGCAGGTGGAAGAAGCTTAAGTTTTATTCCATAATTGGTCTACCAGTGATTACAAAGAAGGCTGTTAGTATACCTGGTTCTTTAGATTCTACAGTGGTGCATATTAAACCTATTTGTCACACTGCTCTGTTTCTTATATTGGAAATGTGCTGTCTTGCTGTCAATTTGGAGACTACCAATAAACCTAAATCCTTAATATCTGGTACAACTTACAGAGTATTTTGCATTCACATTTTTTATTAAAGTGTTTTTATGTCTATTATATTTCCTACATAACCTTCTTTTCTTATTTATTACACTTTTCAGGCTTTTATTCCACTGAGGTTTGTTTTAAAGCCACTATTTAACTTTGTGCTTTTTGTTGTGTCCAAAAATTTACAATATACATTTATAATCTGTCAGAATGTATTGGCTTACATTGTCATCCATTAATGTACCCCATCAGGCATGCAAAAAAGCAGACAATAAAGACACTAAAAGGTGATTATAAGGGGCATGTATGGCAACAGAACAAGGAATGATGAATTCATTAATTCCTTCAGTCATTCATGAACTAGGATGTAATATTATTCTTTGAAGTATCAAATCTGCAGCCATTAAGGTGTGCTTGTATCAAAATACCTTTGACATTCAATGACCAGTAGTTAATAAATACAAATATCACCTAACAATTAACTAAGGGATAAACATTTAAGAAACCAACACTGCAGAACAGCTTAAGTGACTTATGCATGTGTGCGCTTCTTTTTACACAATTTGCTGGGGGGAAAAAGAACATAAAACACTTGACAATACGTTACATTTAGAATCTTGATACACAAAAGAAGACAAAAAAAATTTGACTGGAAAAAAACACCTCTTGTCTACTGATGTCCTTAGAATCAGTGACAGAAGTGTCTCATTGATTTATATTAAATGTATCATACATGTGAAAATACAGCAATAAAATTATGAAGTTCAAAAGAGCTACGGAGCAGTCCACAAAAAAGGAACCATACACATATATATTTATATTCCTCAATTGTTTATCTTAGAGCCTTGATAAAATATGTTCATGTCTGTTGGAAAGAAAACTTCCATTTTGTTTAATTTGTCCTGGAATAACAAAGTGTACCACAATCAGAGTATGAACAGAGTTTATGAATAAAGAAATTAAATTATAAACTCTCTTCTTTTACATTTTATCATTTTAAAACAAACACAACAAACCCCTTCAAAAATGGGGTATTAAAATAGTCTTTCCCCTGTGTCACAATTTATCATGATTACAGGAGCACAGTAAAAACTACACAGCTATGTACAAAATAAAACAATAAAAAAGTCTGACAATAATATTTTCAGGGTAAAATGGCTCTTTAAAATTAAAAGACCAAAACTTGATCCTTTTTCTTTTAGCTTTACTTCATTTTTTCTGTTGAATGAAGTTCATATTTGTGTTCATGTGAAGGTGCCCTTGAGAAAGTATTGGTCCATATGGAGTAGCCTGCATGACTGGACCTGCCAATAAAACACAATATCAACAATGTGAAAAATGCTGTCTGTTTAAATATATGTGTCAATTCTCTAAACACTATTTAAACAGCCCAATACCTGATATACAATATTATAAGAACCCTAGTAACAACACAAAAAAGCTGCAGCTTATTTGCATAAATGCATGGTGAAATACTGTCATTAAAGATAAAACGGCCACCTGGACAAATTATAGAAAATGGAAGTATATAAACAGTCCTTTAGAATACTGAGCAATAAAAAGCACCAGATCACTTTTTTTCGCCTAATAAATACTGTAAAGTTCCAATGAAATCTAGCAATTTCCACAAAAATGCTGCTTTAGGAAAATGAAGGTCAGTGTGGTAGCACAGCAGCTAATTTGCTGCATCACTTTCTTGCAGAATGTGCATGACTGCCCTGTGGGTTTTAGCTAGCGGATCTAGTTTCCTCATAAATCCCAAAGACTTGATACAGGCAAAATGAAGACCCTCAAAACTGCCTGCAGGTGTAAGTGTTAAAGTGCATGCATCCAGCAACACACTCACATCCTACTCACGACTATTTTCTCTACCTTGCCACCGCTGAATGACATGAAAAGTCCCTAGTACACCCACAACCCTGAAATAGATAAATCGTGTATTGCAGAATTAATTACACAAACTTAAACACCACATATTATGCTTAAACTGAGTTTACTTAAGTTATAGAGACTTTCAAGCTGACTCCAGAATCACAATAGTGGAACATTAAAGTTAAGTAATCAAATGTTTAAGCTTGAAATGTTTTGAGAAATGACAACTTAAGAATCTTTTCTAAACCAACTTAACATAGCAAACTGGATTCTAAGTTAAGGAGAGAGGCTTGTGGATTCTTTTTTGCATGCTTATGTATCTGGGTGCTTTTCTCCCTGGGCCTCTGTTGATTCTGCCGTTACTACAGCCAGCGAGGACCAAAAACTCTCGAGCTTAAGTCCTGCCTAGAGTGCTCCTCTCCCAATTACCTTATTTTCTACTATCTCTGCAGTGTTTTGTAACTTCTGTCACAAGAAGTCAGCATTTCTTTTCAAACATGTTTGACAAAAAGTAACATTTTCAAACTTTTACACAAATAATGACTTAGTATGCCCACTGTAACACTGGGTTTCCAGGGATCCACTATGAGCGCTTGAAAAAGAACTTTTCTGAAACAAACTGGACTAGTCAAACTTGTTAAAAAATGTACCCACTGAAACTGAAAGCCAATCCAAGTAAAAAAGACGTTGTGTACTTGCCATAACGTTCCATCTGTGTGGTCCATCTTCATTTATCCTTGACCTGAGGGTTCAGTTCCGAATATCGGAACTGATTCTGCCATTACTACAGCCAGTGAGGACCAAAAACTCTCAAGCTTAAGTCCTGCCTAGAATGCTCATCTCCCAATTACTTCAGATCAAGTTTGCAGATAGAAAAAGACGGAAATTGTAATCCTTTTAATACCTTCATGGAGGCAATCATAGGTGAAAAAATTAATAACTAGGACCATAAAGTGTTGGTCCTAATCTTTGGATGGCGCAATGGTGCAGCAGTAGCATTGTTGCCTCACAGCAAGAGGTCGTCCGGTTCGATTCTCGGCTGGACTGCCTTCTGTTTGGAGTCTGCATGTCCTCCCTTCATTTGTGTGGGTTTCCTCCCATGTTCAAAGACATGTATCTGGAGCATTTCTCCACGGGCCTCCATTGAAAACTGGCTTTGTTCCAAGTCAGACTTTCATGGTTAACAAATGCTAAATAAAATTAATAAGTAAGTAAATAATAAATAAATCATTCCATCAAGAGGTCTGAAAGGGATGGGGATGGAGGGTGGGGAGTCCAGGATAAATGAAGATGGACAACACAGATGGAACGTTATGTTAAGTACATAACTTCTTTATCTGATGTTGTCAGTCTCCATTTATTCAGTAACCTGTGGGACAGAGTCCCCAGCTACCTTAGATCTTGGGAGGACTCATGGAAGGATATTCCTGAGCACTGTAGAACCAAATTTTACTCTTTCCCTAGAGACGAAATCCAATTTGTAAGGAGTAATAAAGGTATGCAGTATTGCCCATGTTGTTGCTGCACAAATCTTGTCCATGGAAACTTTAGATTGGAACACTGCTGAGGTGCAGACTGCTCTGGTAGATTATGCCTTAACAGGCCCAGGTAATTCAACTTTCCTCTTGTTGTATACAAAGGAAACAATCATTTAGCCATCTAGATAAAGTGACTTTGGTTACTGGCTATTTTAGTACTTGCAAAGGGAAAATAACAGCTGGTCAGACTTCCTTATGTCTTTTGTTCTATGACTACAGAAGCGTAATTGTCTGTGAATGTCTAACAAATGCAAACAGTACTCCCCTTTGAGTAATTAGGAAAAAATACTGGCAGACTGACTGCCTGATTGATATTCTTTTCTGACACCACATTTGGGAAAAAGGAAGGGTTTGTTTTCAATTAAGCCCTGTCTTTGTAGAATATCAAATAAGGTGGTCTGAAAGATAAAGCTTGAATTTCAGAAATCCATCTGGCAGAAGTTATTGCTACCAAAAGTATAGTTTTCCAAGACAAGAATTTCAAGTTGCAGTTGGTAGAAGACTCAAAGGGGGAATGAACTATTTGCTACACTAAGTTTAAATCCCAAGGTGTATATGGATCCTTATACGGGGGTTGTAACATCAAGGTCTCTTTTAAAAATGCTTTGCAAAGGCTATGATAAATTAAAGAACATTTTTTAAACCCATTATGAAAGTTTGAGACAGCCGCTAGTTGAACTCTGATGGTAGAGGAGGAGCCCGCTGAGGGGAGACACAGAGCAACTGCTGCACTTGGTGCTCAGGGGCGATGCAAAAAGGTCGCAGCAAGGCTGGCCCCAGCGATGAAAGATCTTTTTTTACTACTCTGGGATTGACAGACCAGGCAGAGGGATGCACCTGTTCAGTTTGTCTATTGCATTGGATCTCCCCAGAATATGCATTGCTATCAGAAGGTGATTGAAAGAAATCACCCAATGCTAGACTCTGAGTGCTTCTCAACAAAGGAGGTACGACTTGGTTCCTTCCTGTCTGTTGATGTACCAAACTACTGACATATTGTCTGTTTGAATCACAATTGTTCCTGGATGAGAGTAGTTTGAAAGGCCTGCAACACTAAAACCACTGCCCTCAGCTCTAGAACACTGATATGCAAGCTGGCCTCCATGGGGGACAAAGTGCCTTGGACCATCTTGCCCAGATAATGCCCCAACCCATCTTCTGGAAGGCATCCGTGGTCACTATGGCAGCCCAGGAGAATTTCTTCTGATTGGATCCACCAAACTAGGTCTTCCTTGAAATGTTTGGTAATCAAAATCTGGTCTGACATTGGCCAATACAGAATGGACCACTGGGATGCTTGAAGCCCTTGCAATATTCTCATGGGATATCTCGCCAAGGGAACTAATGTGATGGTCACTGCTATTGAACCTATGGGCTTGCAGAGCTTTTGCAATCTCAGATAAGGTAGAGAGGCTATGCAAGCATTGGTATTTAGTACTGCTCCTATGAATTCTATATTTTGAGTTGGCGTTAGATGTGATTTTTCATAATTTACAGTAATCCTCAGGTTGGCAGAGGTCTGGAGAATGTAGTCTCTTGTTCTAGAAGATGTCTGGTGGGAGTGGTAATGAGCCAGTCATCTAAGTACGGAAACACCCAGAATCCACACAGTCTCAAGTGAGCTACTACTACTGCAATGTTTGGTGAACACCCTGGGGGCTGTGGTAAGACCAAAGGGCAGGGCTCTGAACTGGTAATGACTGGCTCTCAGGTGAAAGTGAAGAAATCTCCTGGATTACTTGTCCATTCTGATGTGATAATATACATCCTGGAGATCTACAGAGCACGTTCAATCATCTTTCCCTAGAAATGGGAGAATAGACCGAACCGTGACCATCCAGAATTTTGTTTGTCAAATCAATTTGTTCAAAACACTTAGATCCAAAATTGATCTCCAGTCCTCCTGTCTTTTTTGGCACTAAAAAGAATCTTGAGTAAATTCTGGATTCTATCTGGTCTGGTGGGACTTCCTGGCTGACTGGGTGGAATGTCATGGATTTTCTTGCTATTTTGGGGAGGTAGAAGGAAGGGTATGGAGTAGCCTCTGGTTATAATCCTCTGCACCTAAACATCAGAAGTTATCTGAAGCCAGGTGTGTCAGTGCAGGGATAAGCGTCTCCGACTGCCTCCAGAGGAAGGCACTTGGGCCTCCTTTCAGAAGCACCAGTAGGGTTTGCCAGGAAAGGTATCTCTGGAACCTTGATTTTGCAGACCACCTCTGCTATGTGGATGACATATTCCATTAAAGCTCTCCCCTCTGTCTCTGGGGGAGCCTAAAAATTTTGTCAGCCTTCTTGGGGATACGCTCTATGGTGTCAGGAGCCTTCCACACCTGCTGCAAGATCAATTCAATGAGGTTGTCAGCAGGCGAAGTAACCCAGGAGGTAAATAGTCAAGTGCCAAAAGTCTGCAGGTACACTGATTCCTACTGGGACTCCAGCTACCCCTCTGTTTAAGGATCTCAAGGATATCTCCAAAGGAGACATCTTCCAGGGGTGACCATGGTAACCCTCATCTTCATCAAAATCAGTGTTCTCTGTGAAGGATTCCTCTGGGGAATCTAAGTGCTTCCTCTTACACTTCCTCTTCTGAGGAAACTCCTTAGTAGGGCAATCTGGGGAGGTATCAGAAGAGGCAAAACCTGAATAAGTGCCTTTTGTGGCTTCGGTGCTTGCTGTCCAGGTGTTGGGAATGGCGGAAGCTCAGGACAAGGGGAAGGATGGGGAAACTGCTCCAACAAGGGAGGAGCTGACTGGATGCCCACAGTGGACATGGCCTGGAAAGGCTGGCCTTCTGAAGACGGACGGGAGCCAGGAACTGAGAAAGACTGCCTTGGAACCGTGACCTAACCCCGCTCCAAAAAACTACCCCAAAGCCAAAGCTGGGGTAGAGCTAAAGTGTGATGAAGCACCAAGGGCAGAGATGGCTCCGAAAACACCAGAGCTGATTCCCACCCTCAGAACTGACAGCATAGCCATGACCCTGAGAATTCTCCAAATCTGACACAGCCAAAAAACTCAGGGTAGAAATCACAACTGAAGATGAAGATCTCATCCTAACGGTAACTGTTGGCACTGGGGAACTTGGAGCCAGGATCTCCAAGGCCTCAGAGGAGGTTAGAGGAGGAAGAGTAGGTGGGGTCACAAAAGGAAGAGTTTCAGCACCCAGAAAGGGGCTGGAACCAAGGACACACCTGCAAGTCCACTTGCCGTACAGGGAGGTGATCCACCAACCTCAACATATCCATTTCTGTCAGACTCTTAGTGGAACAAATTGACTGGGTAGAGGGGGATTTTGATCTTTAGAAAAAGGGGCTGGGCAACTGACCAACAAAGGAATCTATGGATGGGGAGTATCTGGTCCTAGGTCTAGCCAAGAAAGAAAATTTGGTACTTTCAGTTGGAACAGAAGATATCGGTGCCGAAAAGGAAGACAGCACCAAGGCTGTCGGCTCCATGGATTGGTCTGAGATCTGTGCTGATGACTTTGGCACAGATGGAGGAGATGCCTTTGGTGCCGAGATTGGCAGTGAAATAACTTCTGCAGTAACTGTTGGTTCCACAGTGATAGAGGGAACTGAAGTTCCAAGTCGTTTGGATATCGGTGCCATGGGAGAAGCTGGAACCGATCGACTCCTTGTTTTTGGTTTGTCACATTTCAAAGATGAAGAAGACAAGGAAGGGGAAGAAGTATCCATTTTGCTTTTGCTCGAATGACCAGATAAGGCCTTCTCAAAGGATGAGTTTATCATCCCTTTTTATAGTAATTTATTCTTCCCTTCTACCACGGCCCGGTGACTAAAAACATGACAAATAGAACAATCCTCTTGTAAATGCACCCGGTCCAGCCAATAGACACAAAGAGAGTGCCCATCAGAACTGGGCATTTTACGACCACACTTCTGACATTTTTTAAAACCGGAGGTGCCTTTACCTTGTCAGCCATAATCTAAATGACTAAGTCACAAATAACAGAGCTAAGTTAAACCAAATATGTAGACAGAGTGAAAGAGGCAACCAACAATGGTAGAAAGAGTAGCAAAGGTACAGAAGGCTACCAGCAATGGTAGGAAAGACTACAGCAAGTGTAAGAGAAAGCTGAAAATTAAAACTACCTTTTTTGGATAAAGACTACAAACAATGGTAGAGCAGAATACACCAAAGTATATAAGGATGGAGAGGAGACATAAATGTTATCGGAGAAAAATGGGTAGGCTGAAAAAGAAAGATGAAAAGCTATATAAAGAAATAAAATTAATCTTATACAAATTCAAAATTTTAAAGTACAACAGAGAAATAACACTTAGCTTGAGAGCAAGTTGGCAACACGTCTGTCACAGGAAGTGGTAAACGAGATCTGATGTAACTGGGAGAGGAGCATGCTGGGTAGGACTTAAGTTTGAGAGTTTTTAGCCCTTGTGGGCTGTAGTAACAGCCAAGTCAGTTCCGATATTTGGAAACGAACCCACAGGTCAAGGAATAAATGAAGACTGACAATATCACATACATTTTTTTTGCGGGGGGGGGGGGTTCAAGCTCACCTGCAAACCTCATACTGGGAACATCATCTGTCCTTCTTATTTAATACCAATTCAATAGTTGCACAATAATGGGGAAAGGAAAGAAATCACCTGGTAAGGGTAAAACAACTTGCACAACTGCAATCTCACACCTGAGATGTTAAGAATGAAAACAGCTTTCAAGAAGGTGCATTTTGGGGAGACTGCTTCCCTTGTTATTCTGTCAATCAATTACATTTTTCTGACCTGTAGATCTCTCCTGCTCCAAAACTTAAAAAAATAAATGTAACATAAGCTAAACATAAGCAACAGGAACAGTTCACTTTACTATATGTTTCCAAATATCAGTGGGTATACTTTTTAATGTGGACGCAACACAGTCTTCATTTGATGACAAGTGGTATTTTGTGATACTCAACAGTAAGAAATTATAGCAAGAGAAGTACTTCACTTTAGCTTTACTGCAAATGCTTTTTAGTATGCCCTTTAAAGAAGTAACATACAGCAACCAGGTCTTAACTGTTTAACCACTATTCTGTAATAGCAGTGAGAAGTAATAGCCAAACAGAAGCACTTTATTTTCAGATGAATTTCATGTACAACAGAATACATGAAATTTATATTTTCTTAACCTTTGTTAGACGGATAAGTGGACTTCCCTTAGGTACCTTTTCAGCAATGTCCTGTGTTGTATACTGATATGCACTGATATTTACACGTACGGAGTTCATGAACTATCTGCAGTGCTATATCTAGAATTGCAAAACAGTTAAAAATAAATGCAAGAATATCCTTTGTTCTACTGCTTTTTTTGGCATTTAGTTGCATGAAATTGGTCATACTTCAATACATTCAATTGACTCCTCTTCCTTCTTTTTGTGTGAAAGAGGAGCTACGTTTTGTCAATACTTTCAAAGACAGAATTAATAGCCTTCTTTGTAAAGGACTGAAAAAGATGCGCTAGAAATTCAAGAATTTCATGGACTGGGGCTGAGAAAGGATCCAAATTTCTAGATTCTGCCCAGTAAGAAAACCGTTTCCATTTGCTAGCATACATTTTCCTCATAGTAGACTTATGTGAGGAAACAATAATATCACGGACTGATGGGGAGATATTGGAAAGCCTGGCTAAGGTTGGAAGTGGAGTAACCAAGCTGTGAGCTGGAGAGTTTGAAGGGACTGGTGCAACCCGCCTGATTGGTGAATCAGAAGATCTGGAACTGGGTCCAGAATCCATGATTGATCCAGAAGGTGGAGGTGTAGGAATGGGAACCATATCTGTCGAGGCCAATATGGGGCAATGAGGATCATTTTGCAACCCAATGATTTTGCTTTCTGTATGAGTCCTGGAATTAGGGGAAAAGGGGGGAAAGCATAAAGGAGTCCCTGAGGCCAATCATGGACTAGAGCATCTCTGGGTATATGACCTGGAAGAGGAAGTAGGGAGAAGTAGCTGCTGCATTTGTTGTTGAGAGGAATGGCAAATAGGTCGCAGCAAGGCTGTCCCCATTTGCGGAAGATAAGATCCGCAACTTCCTGATTCAGAGACCACTCGTGAGGCATGAGGATAGCTCTGCTGAGCCTGTCCGCTATGACGCTGGATTTCCCAGGGATGTGCAGTGCTATCAGAAAACGTTTGGAGTAAATCGCCCATTGCCACAGTCTGGGTGCTTCTTGACACAAGGGGTAAGACCTGATCCCACCCTGTTTGTTGATGTGCCACACCACTGACATGTCCGTTTGGATTGCAATGGTCCCGGAAGGAAGAGAGTCTTGAAGGGCTTGCAATGCTAGGAGCACCACTCTCATTTCTAGGACATTGATATGCAGATGGTACTCTTAAGGGTGCCAAGTGCCTTGGACTGTCCTGCCTAGATAATGCTCCCCCACCCTATCAGGGAGGCGTCTGTGGTCACTGTGTCTACCGGAGGGGGATGTATGAAAGGTCTGCCCTGAATTACTAGTGGGTAGACCATCCACCAAGAAAGGTGTCTTTTGCATGTTTCTGTGATAGGGATCGTGTGAGACATGGGTAGTTCCTGGAAAGACCACTGCGTGAAAAGAAGCCACTGAAGGATTCTCATGTGGAAACGCGCTAATGGGACAAGAAGAATGTCAGCTGCCATGAAGCCTAGAGCTTGGAGGACATGTTTGACTTGAACCCTTTTGCTCTGCATTAGAATTAACACTTGTTGACGAATAGTGGAAACTCTTTCCTGTGGTAATCTTGCAAACATTTCTTTTGTGTTTAATTCTGCTCCTATGTATGTGATAGACTGACAGGGCAACAAGGCAGATTTTTCGAAATTTACTGTAATGCCTAGTTGAGTGCATGATATGATTCTATAATCCCATGCCTCTAAGAGTTGATGCCTGGTGGTAGCAGTCAGGAGCCAGTTGTCGAGATAGGGAAACACCTGGAATCCCTGACGCCTCAGGTGAGCCGTGACTACTGCCATACATTTGGTGAACACCCTGAGGGCTGAGGTGAGACCAAAGGGCAGAGCTCTGAACTGGTAATGACTGGCCCCCACCCAGAAGTGAAGAAATCTCCTGGAGTGTCTGTCCATCTTAATAAGGTAGTACGCGTCCTGAAGATCTATCGAGCACATCCAATTGTCCTGACCCAGAAAAGGGAAAATGGACTGCAGTGTCACCATCCGGAACTTTTCTTTTTGTACAGATTTGTTCAATCTGCTGAGATCCAGTATTGGTCTCCAGTCCCCTGTCTTTTTTGGTACTAGAAAGAATCTTGAGTAAGTTCCGGATCCTAGTTGGTCTGCGGGAACTTCTTGAATGGCTCTTTTTTCTAGCAGTCTTGAAACTTCTGTGACTGCTTGATCCCTTAGACTGGGTGGGACATCTGGGATTGGCTTTTTTGAATCTATGGGGGATTGATGGAAGGGAATTTTGTAACCTCCGGATATGATGGACAGTAACCATCTGTCTCTTATTATATTTTGCCAGGCTTTTGGGTACAGCGAAAGTCTTCCCCCAACTGCCTCCAGAAGTGAGCAGTCGGGCAACCCTTCAGGGATGCTGGAAGGGTTTGGCAGAGAAGGTTTCTCTATCACCCTGGTTTTGCCGTCCCCCTCTGCCATGAGGGTGGCGTCTGTTGTTTCCCCCTCTGCCCCTGGGGGAAAAATCACCAAGTGTGTCAGGTAAGGGTCCCTGGGATTTTTAGAACCACATCTTTCCACTCTTCTGACCCTTGGGATAAGGTCTGGAAGGAGTGGAAAAATGGACTCCCACGGCAGAGAGAGTCTTGCCTTCCTGCTCACACCTAGTCAACGTGTCTTTCACCTGAGGCCCAAAGAGAAAGGAGCCATCAAAGGGAGTATCGGTGAAGGACGCTCGAAAGGGTTCCGCAAACTGACACAGCTGCATCCAAGCATGTCTCCTGAGAGCTACACCTGTCTCTGTGGCTCTGCTCGCTCCATCAGCTGCATAGGAAATCAGCCTCATGGAGGAATTGACTATGGAATTAAGAGTCGCAAGCTGAGAAGCTACTTTGGCTGGTGCTCCTTCAGCTGTAGGATCTTGAAGGGTATTCTCCAAGCTCTTTCACGAGATCCCTTTGAAGACGTGTAAAATGGCATAGATAGTTCAGGGACCTCATTGAATAGGTCGCTGAAGCAAACATTCACTTTCCATATCTGTCCATTGTCTGAGACTCTTTGTTCGGAGGATGAACAGATGAAGAGGTTGCTGCTAACTCTTTCCTGGTGGCTGCTGCTACCACCATGGCATCAACGGGCACACCTTTGGAGAAGAATTGCTTGTCCTGGGGGGGCTGTAATAAATTTGTTTGGTCTCCTCGGAGTAGGTTCCACAGAATCTGGAGCTGACCAAGCCTTTCGAGCCACTACAGACATGAGTGGATTGAAAGGAGGAGATACTCAGGAGGTGGAAGGTCGGGAACCAAATGCGTCCAGGTATACAGACTCATCCTCGATAGGGGCTAGGGAAGTCCAGTCCCTCCTCTGTCTAAGCATTTCAAGGATGTTCGAGAAGGAAACATCTTCAGAGGGGGACCTTGGGGACCCTTCAGATTCATCCATGTCTGTATCTGAAGTGACAGACTCAGGGGAGTCTATGTGCTTCCTCTTGCACTTCTTCTTCAGGGGAGGCTCCTCCGAGTGATCAGAGGAGGCTCCGGAAGAAGAGGGATCACCCAGTGGGGTGTCCTGGGGCATAGGTTCCCTACGCTTGGGGTCTGAAGAAGGAGTAGAGGTTGGAACAGACACCACGGGGGGGGGGAGCTGATGGGAGTTGGCAGTAGAGCTGTTTCGGCATTACCACTCCGCATGACCTTGAAGGCGTCCCAACCTCTAGTCAGAGAAAGCTCCAGCTCCGAAGAAACAGGAGTCTTTTTCCGCATCGAGGGTGACGGCTCCGAGGCCGATGTTGGAGCCGAGCTCACCTGCGCAGAAGCTCCGAGCGGGAGAACAGAGTCAGACAAGGGTCCAATGGCACTCCCTCCTTGGAGCCGACAAGACAGCCTCAGTGCCCAGATCCCTCGACAGAAGGTATGATCGAGGTAATCGGAGCCGACATCGGAACCGAAGGAGAGATGATGATCGGCGCCGGCGGTTCTACCTGCGAATACATGGTCTCCGGCTCCGAGCTAAATGTAGTCGGAGGAGGAACAGAAATAGAGGCGGTTGGAGCCGATACCTGTTGAGGTGGGCTGGACAGAATTTTTGCCAGTGCCTGTGACTTAAGCAACCTACTTACTAGTCTCTTCCCATCATGATCCGATAATCTAGAGGATCGAGAGGAGTGGAAAGAATTATGGCTACGTTCACTCTGTAACAAAGGCGACTGAGGTGCCGAGTGGATGGACTCCAAGGATGGAGACCTCAGTCTCTTATGGCTCCGAAATAGCAGATGGAGCCGACGGAGGAGTTGTCTTGTCGGTGCCAGCCAGCACCGACATACTTGGTTGGTCAAGTAAATGAGTCGGCTCCGAAGGTGGAGCCGACGGCTTGACAGACTTAGGGGATTTCACTGGCTGAGTACTTTTAGCTGGAGAATCCTGAGGCTTCAATAATCCCCGAAGGATTAATTTGTTTTTGTGCTCCTGCAGGACCCTTGGACTAAAAGTGTGACATATAGAACAGGAGTCCTGCAGGTGAACAGCGCCCAAACAATATACACAACTAGTGTGCCCATCTGTCAGAGACATTTTCTGACAGCATGAGTCACACTTTTTGAAGCCAAATACCTTGGTATCTTTAGACATTATAGTAACAACAACCACAACAACTATAATAAAGGTTAAACTACAAAAAACAAGAAACAAATAGACTTTTTTTTTTTTTGTACAGTTAAGGAACAGAAAGGAAAGCCTCTAATTTAAATGACTATTCTAAGGGGGGGGGGGGGACTCCCTAATTTAAACGAGTTCATGGGAAACAGAAGGCCTGCGAGTTATGAAGCAACGGCCAACAAGCTAAAATACACAAGAAAACAATAAAAGGGATAAAGGAATATTATCTAGACAAAAAATAGACAAACACTTGACAAAATTTCAAGAATAAACCACAATATATTGATAAAAAAACTATACTAAGCCTGAGCCAGTAAGGAAGCAACCTCGCAGCTGAAGCGGCAAACAAGATCTGGGTAGCTGATGCTGGGTATGCTGGGATAAGGGGTAGCTTTGAGCCAGTAAACAGCTCTCGAGCTATAGAAGATGGCCAAGTCAGAGCCGAGGATCGGCTCCGAACCCAAACAGCAAGACCGAAGGCAAGATGGACAACTTAACATGTGATGTTCATGTTAATAGAAAAAAGGTCTGACATGGCATCTAATATCTTGCTGGCTGGATACACAATAATGTTTGGAAGCAGCTGAAGTTGAAAAAGTGAAACTTTGAAATTACTGACAAGTTGTCATGGCATAAGTTAAGAAGTATGCTAGTTAAATTCGATATAAGAAGATACAGGTTACCAAACAAAGATTATGTGGGATCAATAGTTGGCTTCTACAGAAGACAAGACTTGCAGCAAAAACATGAGACTGGCTACAGTATTTGAAAGATAGGACGTGATGCACTTTCTGGATTTTGCTAAAATTAAGATACGCACGACTGGTTCTATGAAGACTTTGCTGGATGCTGAGAAAACAAATTCCATTCCATTGACACTGTGTGAAATATAGGAAAATATCATTATTTTGGTTAAAGTCAAAAGACAAACATCATCATTATTTTGGTTAAAACTGTGAGAGGTATGAAAAATAAAGTTCTGTGGTAGTTGTAGTAGCCAGGCATTATTTTGGCTGGACAACTTAGTCGTGTAGGTTATGATTACAAAAAAGCCAATTTTCAACAGTGACAGTGGCTTGTTTATTTTTTTGATATGAAAAACTGCAATTTGAAAGACCTTTTTCTGAATGGTATGTTGAATATATTTGCATTTATTTTTGCGAGGCACATGAGATCATATGCCTTTTTTTAAATCCTAGTCTGGACATGCCCAACGGCTCTACTATCTTTACCCAACTGGCCTATTCATTCCATCAAGGATGGCAGCCAGGCATCCCAAGGCAAGGAGTCCTGCAACCCAGCTATTCCTGCTTGGTTTGCATAATCAGCCTATTTCAACTCCTATAAAGAGAGTCAGGTGGTAGGGAGTAGGCCAGCTTCCAGATCAAGAGGGGCAGTCTATCCCTCCCTCAGTGCAGCACTTCCTCCCTCATGGTAGCTTTCTGAGCTCCACTACCACTAGCTGCCTCAGGAAGCATGCTCTCATGGCTACATGTTAATGCACTTAGGCAGCCAGCACTCAAAAGCTTGTGCTCCAGAGATGCATCACCAAGTGCTCTGGCTGCAGCTCACCTACCCAATCCCCTAATAGCTGTCACTGAGTTCCATCCTTCCCTACTAGCTCTGTCAGGCACCTGAACAGCTAACTGAATTCTGTTCACCTGGGCAGTAATCAGGGCATTATGCCTCTACACCACCAAAGTTGGTTTACCATATGTCACATTTAAAGAATAACTACAGAGTCTCAAACTAGTTTAGATAAATATATATCACTGGCTAGTGTTTTTGTATTTTGACGGGACTATTCTTGTTTGGTTGATACTTCGCCCTTCCCATGGCTGACCAGATTCAGTGATTCAAAAAAAAATATGGTCTGTGGCCATAAGATCCTGCCAAAGGACCCACACTCTCTCTGCATTTATTGCCTGTGTGCAGCTCATCTTGACATCGAATACAAGATATATTCCTACTTTGGTATGAGGGTCCTTCAGGGTCATAGGGACAAGCTAATTTTAAAATGTCTGATCCCTCAACAATCAGGAGTATCCACCTGGGCTTCAACTTCCACTGCTACTCTTTCTCTGTTCACAACTAAAGTAAGGGAAAAACAAAACAAAAAAGACTGATCATTCACCTTAGACCACCTTAAGTGGCTTTATTTTCCAGGTCCATTTGATCACTGAAAAGCCCTACCAAGGCAGATACTGACAGGATGGTGTGGAGGTTAATTTCAGATGCAAATTCAACTCGGGGTACTCCCAGCACTGTCCACACAGGACATTCCAAGAACGGCTCCAACAACCACTCCTTTGATATCTCCTATTCCAGTCCATCCTTTGCATCCAAGGCCTCTTGGGAGCACTCATATTGGAGCTGACAGTCTTGTTGACTTTGACTCTGACAGTATCCCTTACTCTGTCAGCTTTGATGCCATCAGATCAGGATGAATCTTGGAGCTGAAGCATCAGAGTTAGGGCTCAAGATATGGATCTGACATAGAAACTTTTGGAACAGTCTCTTTCCTTCAATGCCTCTGCATTTGATAACTTGGCTCTGATATCGACTTCTGATCCAGGGAGGGTCAGGTTCTTCCTAAATCTCACCCTGATGGTATGGGAGTCTCTTTGGCCCTGAACTCTTCCTCAGCTTTCTAAAGGGTTGTTGCTAGGTTAAGAGAAGAGGTGTTTTTCTCACACACACACTACTACATCACAACCCCTTTTGGACATTGCATCTGACTCAGCATACCCAGGTCGACAGAGACAGTCAGCTTCATTCATACTCAGGGCTGCTCACCTCATGAGTGCCCAGTCAGATTCTGAGCCATCTCCAGAAGTCACATCAAGTCAGTGTCGCAGGAAACAGACATGTAAGAGGAGATATTTAGATTCCTCCCCGGAATCTGTCACTGAAGACAAAGACTTGGATGACAGTAATGGATACCCCATGACCCTGTCTACAGAATGTCACCATTGCTGACATTTTGGGAGTGAAAAAAACAATGGGGACGGTCCACTGATACACTCTTTGTTGAGGAGTCTATGTTCCTCAAGCCATTTGGAGCTGGCTCTTCTACCTCCTTAGTGCTACTGCCTGCTGATGCATTTATAGACCTGGTAGCTCAGCAGGCTTGGAAGGATCCTGATATGATGGAGTCAATTCCTATGGAGTCAGATGAAATCTTGGTTCCACCTAAGGGCAGAACACACTACAGTAAGGACCCCCTGTACATGCATTCATTGCAATGGCAGCCACTAAGACAGAACTCTCTGAGGAGAGTATGTCTGTTCATTCTCCTAAATGGGAATCAACAGAGTTGTACAGATTTGGTAAACTGACATAAGCTTCAGTAACTTTCACACTTAGAGTGCTGAACTACCTGGCCCACATGACGCTTTTCCACAAGACTTGACTAAGGAACTCACCAAGTCCTTCTCAAGTTAACTACTGACAGACTTCTAAAAAACAGTGGAGTCCTAGCTGTCTACTTTACAGTTGATGTCCAATGTATCCATGTGTCTGCTTTCTAATAGAATGGCTGTATGGCAAGCGCAGCAGGTACTGGGATAGTCATCTGCTGGCACCTGGATGTGATTGTGTGACTTTGTGGAAGGCTTCAAGATGTCCTTCCTTAACTTACCCTTTTCACACTTTTCAGACCAAAGATTAAAGAACTCTCACCAAGACTAAGTGGGATGGTAAGACCCTTTCTGCCACTGGGATCTGCCTCTCCACCTCTTACAGGACCTTATCTAGAAACCAGACAGATGGTAAGAAGATGTAGTTCAGGAAATCTCAAGGTTCAACCAGGATTCTCTTGCAAACAGGTTCTCCTGAGGCAGATGACAGAATAATTTCAATGGATATTATTCTGGGGGCAGAGGCAGACCACAGAATCAGGGATTTTGAGGTCTCTAATCCCAGAAATCTTTCCAGAGCTCCTGAAGGACTGCCTGACTGCCACACTCTGGAGGTGGTCAGGTGGCAATTATCCCTGTACCCTCAAGTCTGGCAGGGCATCACATCAGATACTTGGCTGCTGAGGACAGTCACCAGAGACTAAATAATTCCCTTTATTTTTGCTCCTTTAAAGAAAAGGATTCCCATAAAACCACCCAATCGGATGGAATGTGCAAGTTGGAAAAAAGATTCTTCCAACAGGTCTCCCCAGACCAGTTAGAAACTGGAGTCTATTTATTTATTTCCAAAAAAGAGAGGAAAACCAAGGTCAGTTTTGGACCTCAGTCATCTCAATCAGTTTGTAAAACAGACAAAGTTCAGGATGGTCACAGTTCAGTCCATTCTACCTCTTTTATGGAAGGACAATTGGATATGCTCTATAGAACTCCAGGTGCCTATCATATCAAAACAGTGAGGCAATCAAGGAGATTTCTCTGTTTCTGGCTGGATGCCAATTGCTTCCATTTCAGGGCACTGCCCCGTTTGGTCTCACCACAGCTAGGATACTTGGTATTTACATACTGAGACACATGGCTCCACACCACCACAAGTAGAGATCTCCCACTCCAAAAATGGAACTTCTTGCTCCAACTTCTTCAACAACTGAGTATCAGACTCAATCAAACCAAAAGGTAACTGATAAACTACACAACAGAGTTCATCGGATGCCACCTGAATATGAGAAATCAGATAGCCACTCTCCCAGAATCCAGGGCTGTATCTCTGCATCAGGCAGCCTTGCAAGTTTGCCAACACCCCTCCCCTCCTGCAAGACTTATTCTTCAATTTGTACAGCTAATGACTTCGACAATAATATTAGTTCCCCTTGCCAGATACCACGAGAGTTCTTCAATATACCCTTTCTTTACAATTTCTCAGTTTTTGCATCCCATTCATGCTCAGATTTGTCCAATGCCCATTTGCAAATCTCAAATCAGATGGTGGTTGACCTCGGCAGCTATCC
Source organism: Protopterus annectens (assembly GCF_019279795.1). Lineage (NCBI taxonomy): Eukaryota > Metazoa > Chordata > Ceratodontiformes > Protopteridae > Protopterus > Protopterus annectens. The sequence continues at coordinate 1,225,572,637 of NC_056744.1, forward strand.
TTCAAAGTCACCCCTTTTCTCCACATCCTTCCATGGCCATAGCAACCATGGATGTTTCCCTCCTGGGGTAGGAGGGCATTTCGAAGGGAAGACTGTTCAAGGTTAATGGTAGAACATGGACATGAAGACCAGTCTCCACATCAATGTTCTGGAGATGACTGCAGTTCTCCTAGTGTTGCAGGCTTTCCAAAACTCTCTCCCTAGAGGTGCAATCTCCATCCAGATGTACAACATGTCAGTAGTCTAGTACATCAACAAAGAAGGTGGACCTATTCAAATCCTTTATGCGGGGAGACCATGACGGTGTGGTAATGGGAGATGCATTCCTGTCTCATTGTCAAAGCAACACACATCCCATGGACTTCCAATATGTTAGTGAACAAACTGATCAGATCCTTCATTGTGCCACACAAGTGGTCATTCCATCAAGTAGTGGTGAATCAAATCTCCAGTCACTTGGGTCAACAATGTTATGACCTTTTTGCTTAGTACCAAAACAAGTGCAGTAGTTATTTGGTTCTAATTCCTCTGCAGGGGCAGTCATTGACAGAAGCTGTAGTCCACAACTGACCCCTGGGTCTCCTATATGCCTTTCTCCCCTTTCCTCTAATAACAAAGTTTCTGGCCCTGGCAAGTTTGGTTGTTCTTCCTCTGGTTTCATCTGGTATGTCATCTCTATGTTGGTTCCTCCAATTTCAATAGCTGCCAGAGATGCCAGACTTTTTACTCAGGTGGTTTGTATTTTGTTGGCGTCTCAAAAATCAAGTACCAGAAAAGTTTAACTTAGCAAATGGAAAAGGTTTTCTATCTGAGCAACCTCTAAAAGGATAGATCCCTTTTCAGCTCTTCCTTCTATTCTAGATTTCTTGTCAGATCTTTTACAAAAAGACTAGCTTTTCAACAAAGTACAATTAGTAGCTGTTTCCAGTTTTCCTACTGAACACAATCAGACAGCTACAGCTTCTCTAATGATTTCATAGGCCTCTTTGAAGGGAACTTTCTTATTGAACTCTCCCATAAGGGATTCTATCTCTCCATGGGAAATAACTACCATGCTTCAAGTGTTAACTAAACCTCCATTTGAACATGCAGCCACAGCAGACTTAAAGTATCTTTCTTGGAAGACCATATCATGGTGGCCATTATTTTAGCTAAAAGAATATTCAAGTTGCAAGTACTTTCTTGTAAACCTCCTTACCTGATTTTCCATAAGCATAAGGTTTCTTTGAGAAAAGAATCCCACGTTCATTCCAAAAGTTGCATCTGAAATGAACAGTGGACCATTAATTTGCCAGTATTCTTCCCAAAATTTTGTAACAAAGAAGAGTACACTTGGCATCTATTAGATATTCACAGACAACTTAGATGTTATCTCCACAGGACTAAAGATTTTGGGAGATCTGATCAGCTGTTTGTACGTTTCTCTAGAGCCACATTAGGCCAGTGTGTGTCTAATGTCACACTTTTGTCTATCAAAAATTGGGTCTCTTTTTAACCAAAAACAACAGCTCATTTAACAAGGTCTGTTGCTGCTTCAACTGCTTGTATTCAGAGTTCCTACTCATGAAATTTGTGCTCCAGCAACTTAGTCCATGGTTCACACATTCATATCCCATTACAAGATGGATGCACAGTTAAGATTAAATACGACTTCTGGCTCCACCATTCTCAGAAATATCCTTCACTGATAGCTCTCAGGGTTTGTGGCAACTAGGGAATCTTTCCCAAAGGTTGAATCGGACAAAAAAAGACATCAGATATAACAGTTATGGACTCACCATAATGATAAATCTGTACTGTCTTCTTTTCATCCGGTTCAACATCTCTCCCAACTCCCTCCTTCCAAATTTCTCACCTACTAATCCTCTTTGAATGGACCTAAACAGGAACCTTGTCATTACACAACATCAGTTGGTTGATTTTATTCCAGGTCATGTTTTGGTATAGAATTTTAGGTGTCATTTATGATATAATAAAAGTGCTGTTTACTGATAACTAGGCAAACTCGATCTGAGGTATTTTGGAGGAAGAGAGAGATTACAGGTAGAGGAGGAGTCAGGGATCTGGATCCACAGCTTTTAAAAGCACTGAGGTCAGATCCAGCCAGATCCACTAACCCAAAGATTGAACCGATTGATGGGCCACATGTATGCAAGGGAATATAGTGGGCTACTTGGGAAGATCTAACAGCCACTTGGGACAACAGATACTCTGTCCAATAGTATGTGCTCCATAATATGCACTAGGCCACATGGCTGACAAGTCCACTACATTATGCAAGAGAGATGGCAAACAGTGGAGTCACATGACAGTCGCACAACTGTCCATACCAGCAGAGCACAGGCTGTTCATCCCCCCCCCCTAACACATCAGTGTACCCACTCAACTGCTGTAACAGTAAATCTGCAATGATGTATCAGCAGACCTGTCAATTCCAAGGCTGTGACATAGAACCTGGCCACATGTTCTATGTCTCACATAACGCAGGGGTGACAATGTATGCCTGTATGCTGTTGATTGTGTAATGAATGATGCATCCCTGTCTGGCAGCCTGTGTGGTTCAGTAGGCTAGGGACATTGGCATAGGTGATGGTGTTTATGGTTTGAATCTGGCAGTATCCACATCTTTTGCATGTGAGCTGGACAAAGAGAGAATGGGGGGACACACAGCCAACACAAGAGATAGACATTCAGATGCTCTGATTCACCTAGAAGGTGGCTAGTATGAAAGCAGGTTGCATCAGTACAGCATATATGAAGTGTAGAACAGTATGTGTGTGCTGTATCTTTCAAAAGTGTTTCAAGGACTGAACACGCATATAAATACTGAGCATGTGCTAATCTCAGTGCCATTTTGAGAGTGCAGCCAGACAGTGAACATGTATGGGTATAATAGCTAGTATGTATATAAGTTTACCTAAGTTAAAGTTAATAAGCTTCCATCCTGATGTGTTTGTACATAATAAAGCTGCTTGAACAGAAACCATGAAGTATCGTCTATTGTATCCTGACTACATGAGCGACACGGTGTCAGAACCGGGATTCCAGAGACTGCTTTCCAGAGCTACAAGGTGCAGGGTTAACAGTGAAGGTAAACTAAGAGAAATGAGCATAAAAAGAGCCAGAAAAGAACCAAAGGTAATGAAAACTTCCACAAACAGTTTATTTTATAAAAAAGATAAGTTGGAGCATTACAAAGGCACAAACCGCATTATTAAACAAGTGAGAGGCACAAAAGGTTTGTTGATTAAACAAAATGTTTAAAATTAAGAGGTTTGATAAAACTAGTGTGTTTAAAGCAAAACAGGTATGTTTAGAGTAAAATGAGCACAAGAAAAGTATAATGGGCATGGAAAGAGATTAAAAGAGCAAAATTAATATAATAAGGGCAAAAAAGGGCACATTAAGTGTAAATAAAGCAAGGCGACTGCATGTTTTTTGGCAAAGTGCTGTGTTTTGGCATAACTACTAATTTGTACTGTATCCAGGGCATAACTAAAGTTATTCAAAGTATTTCAAAGTGTGCAAAAGTGCTTACAGTGTTTGCTTATTACTGTGTATGTATTCCAAAGAATTTATTTGTGTGCAAAGTGCAGCTATTTCATGAAGTATAGTCAAAGTACAGCCATTTGGAAAAATTTCTTGTGCTGGGTGCATCTATTCACAAAGTGGTGCCATTGCACAGTGTTCCTTGCACTGTAAAGAATTATTTAGCAAAGTACTGCCATTCTGGAGAAGTTTCAGTGTGCTGTGTACTGATTATTCGCAAAGTGCAGTTACTTCAAAATGTTTCTTACTCTGAGCTTCTTCTGCTCAGTCCATTCACACAATGAAGTTATTTTGAAATGTTTCTTACACTGATAAGAGGTGATTTCTTGCAGTACGGTAATTTCAAGAGTATTACAGTGCACGAGAAACTTGTTTTGCAAAGTTCAGTTATTCAGAAGCTTGTTGTGCTATTGGGAACTGTTACGAATACTGGCATAAATTTCTGGCATACGTGTTTGTGCATATATACAAAATCCTTTACTGGTATGTGTTAATATGGCAGATGGATTTTAAAAGCACTCACCACTTGTATTTGATTAGAATATTGCAGACAGTTGGAGAATATTTGAGCATGAGTACAATATTTTTTATACAAGCAGGCAGCTTATTCTGACAAAAATGCATGCACCAGGGCATTCATTTTGCTAAACCTAGCTGGGTCAGAAGCCATTGAAAGAGAGCGTTCATTTGTGTATGCACCAGGAGTATATGATGGAGAAGGTGAAACTGCCATACTGTTGTACAGGCTGAATCAAGGGAAGACCCAGAGTGTTTGAAGCGCAAATTCAGAGAAATGGTGTAACCCCCACACAAATACATTAAAGAGGCATTTTTATTACACAAGAGAACAGAAACCAGGGGAGACTTTTGCAGCTTATATTACTGACCTGAGGAAAAAAGCTAAAATGTGTCAGTTTGGTGACTTAAAAGATGAGTTGATAAAAGACATGCTGGTGTGTGGTTTTACTAGTGCTGCTGTAAGAAACATTTTGCTTCATGATAGTGATTTAACTCTAAGCAAAGCTATAGAGATTTGTCAAATCAATGAAGTTACATAAAGACACACAAGTATGCTTGCAAGTGATAAGAGCATGGTTTTGGCATGCTCCAGAGCAAATGTAGACAGCATGCAACATGTGGCAAACAGAAGCAGGCCTAAGCACGTGGCAACCACAGCCCCTGCAGGTTCCCAGGGGAAACCACATTGTTTTCCAGTAAGTTCTAAGACTAGCTCAGTTAAAGAAGCATGTTCAGTGCATTATCAGCGTGAATCAGCAAAACCCAAATCTAGCTTTATAGTTAACAGTTGCAATTGTGGTGCCAATCATGAGTCTAAAAGAGAAAAATGCTTGGCATTTTGTCAGAAATGCCACAAGTGTAAAAAAAATGGAACCATTTTCAAAAGTTGTGCAAATCTAGTAAACCTCACACAGTTATAAAGAAGGGTCACTCAAAAAAGCAAGTTGATCATATAGAGAGCTGCAATTCTACTTTCTATGTAGATGGTGTATCAGTAATTGGTGAAACGTTTGATGCAGTGAATTTTTTGGCAAAGAAGGAAGTGTTTTGTACTGTCCAGTTCAATGGTAAATCCACTGAGCTCAAAGTAAACACTGGTTCAAAGTGTAATGTTATGTCACCAGACATATTTGCTAAAGTGAGAGCTGGTGAACAACTCAATGTGGGTAGTAGTGCAAAACTTGTTGATTACAGAGGTGAAGAGATTCAAACTGAAGGCTCAGTAGTGCTTTCATGTTATTTGGCTAGCAACTGTCACAGCTTGTTATTCTATGTAGTCCCAAGACCTGTGCAGTCATTACTGGGTCTCAGAGACAGTTTAAGAATGAATCTGCTTTCTTTTACCAAAGAAGGTCATCATATCCTAGTTGCAATTTTTTCTGAAGCTATTTTTTCAGAGTATGCTGACATTTTCGATGACAAGTTGGGCAAACTTCCAGTTGTATATTCTATGAAGTTAGACCCAGAGGTCAGACCAGCAAGAAAGGTTTTGATAATTATGCAGGATAAAGTTAAGGCTCAGTTGGATAAAATGATGCAGCAAAGTGCAACTTGTCCAGTCACAGGACCAATTGAATGGGTGTTGTCCATGGTAGCAGCCCACAAGAAAGGCTCAGATGAAATTAGAATATGTATTGACCCAAGAGATTTGAAAAAACCATTAGAGAGATCACATCATCCGATGCATACAGTTGAAGATGTCACAGCCCGAATGCCACTGTTTTTTCTGTCTTGGATGCAAAAAGTTCATTTTGGCAAGTGATGCTTGATCGCAAATCCTCATTACTGACTACTTTCAGTACCCCATTTGGCAGATACAGATTCCTAAGGATGCCATTTGCAATAAATTCTGCAAGTGAAGTCTTTCAGCATGCAATGGAGCAAATTTTATAGTAGATGATTTATTGGCTGGAGGTAATGGTGAAGCAGAGCATTACAGAAATCTTAAGAGAGTTCCAGAAAGAGCACGTGAAGTGAACTTAAAGCTCAGTCCTCTAAAGTGCAAATTCAGACTACCAGAAGTTACATATGTAGGCCATTTATTTACCAGCAGTGGCTTGAGACCAGATCAGTCCAAGCAAGAAGCTATTCTTGACATGCCAGCACCTGATAATGTTCAAGCTCTACAGCCTTTTCTTGGTATGGTCAACTATTTAGGCAAGTTTATACCAGACTTCAGTGAGTTGACAGCACCTTTGAGAGAGGTGACGTGCAAAAATGTTAAATGGTCTTGGTTGGAACAGCACCAGACAGCATTTGAAGACCTTAAGTGGAAAATTGCCACCCCACCTACGTTAAGATACTATGATGTCAATAAACAAGTAATTCTTTCCTGTGATGCTTCAAAATTTGTTCATGGCAAAGTTATTCTTCAAGAAGGCAGACCAATAGCCTGTGCATCTGGAACCCTTACCCAAAATGAAATGCAATACTCTCAGATTGAGAAAGAACTTTTGGCAATAGTATTTGCATGTTCAAAGTTTCAGGATTATATCTATGGTTGAGCTATTAAGATTGAAACTAATCACTAACCTCTAGTTACTATTCTAAGAAGCCTATGCATTCAGCTCCAGTGAGATGACAAAGAATGATACTCAAATTGCAAAAGTACAACTTCAAATGTGTCTATATGAAAGGCAAACTTCTTTATCTATTGCCCAGAAATACAGCAGAACAGCTTGACACAGAGAGTTTTGACTTTGACATAATGGAAGTGTAAAATATGTCTACCACCAGACTTGATGAGCTGAGAAATCATACAAAGACTGAACAATTTTTGCAAAAGCTCAACTACATTAATGTTAGATGGCCGTCAAAGCAATCTAGTGTACCACCAGATGTGCAAACTTATTTTCTTTACAGAGATGAGATGATGGAAGATGACATTACTTTCAAAGGTCCTAGAATTGTTGTTCCTGCTTCCTTAGAACATGAATATATCCAGATTTTGCATTGTGGTCACCCAGGTTCCGAATCTACCAAAAGAAGCGTGAGAGAGCTAGCATTTTGGCCTTCTCTAGTAAAAGACACTGAAAATATACTTTCTTCTTGTTCAGTATGCAATAGTACTAAACCGCATTTGCAAAAAGAACCACTTCAGCTAAGTCAAGTTCCTGAACTACCTTGGGTCAACAGTAGCCACTGATGTATTCGAGTGGAATAATCAGCATTACTTAGTATTGGTAGACTCTTATTTGAACTGGTTTGAGATCAATTTACTACCTAACTTAATGTCCACTGCTATCACTACTAAGCTGAAACGTCATTTCTCAGTCCATGGTAGTCCACACAAAGTTACTTCTGACAATGGTACTCGATTTACTAGTCAGTTGTTTTAGAAATTTGCAAGACAATGGGACTTTGTGCATGTTACTATTCGTGCATGTCTAGAATATTCACAGTCAAATGGACTAGCTGAACGTGTAGTACAGAGTGCAAAGCAATTACTTGAAATGTCAAAGTGTTCCAATACTGGTATCTTTTTGAATTTACTCAATCTCAGAAACATACCCCATGATGATATACTTGGCTCGCCTGCTCAGAGACTTCTATCCAGGCAAATCAGAACAACACTGCCTATTAGTTCCAGTTTGTTGAGGCCTAAAGCTAAGAACAACAGAATAATCATTAGCGCTCAATTATTCAGGAAGCATTCTTTCCAGAAGTCCAGCAATGATAAACTGAGCATATTTCTTCATCCATTGAAAGGAGAGACAGTGAGGATACAAATGGCAAAAGGTTTTGACCGGATTGGTCAAGTAACAGGTATATGTACCGAGCTGAGATCCTAGTTTGTATAATCTGAGGGTATGGAGTACAGGAGAAATCTCAGACATCATCTTCCTGCACCAGAATTGATATTGCTGCATTGTTCCTGTGATAAAGACTCTAGATATCAGAGCAATCCTGACAATATTCCTGTTGCAGAACGTGTCTTAACTTCTACTTCCATTCCTGATGATATTCCTAAGGTTGAACATTCAGCAGAGACAGTCCCTGTTGCTAAATCTGATTCTAAATTTTATGTCATACGTTTTGGTCATATATCTAGTCCTAGTGTGAAATACACAGAAACCTGGACTTGATTGTATACATGTGCATCTACTTCTGTATAACTGCATGACAAAGAATTATTTGTATTTATTGCATGTCAACTGATATTGTCAATATTGTATAACCTATTTCTCAAAGAGAAAGGATGTAGAAAAGAGCGTACGTGCTGCATCTTTAAGAAGTGTTTCAAGGCCTGAACATGCATATAAATACCGGGCATGTGCTAATCTCAGTGCCATTTTGTGAGTGCAGCCAGAGAATGAGCATGTATACGTGTAATAGCCAGTCTGTATATAAGTTTACCTAAGTTAAAGTTAATATGCCTCAATCTTGATGTGTTTGTACATAATAAAGCTGCCTGAACAGAACCCAAAAAGTCTCATCTATTGTATTCTGATTAGATGAGTGACAAAGGATATAAAGTCGACACGCAAATGTTTGTCTATAATTAGTACTATTCACTGATTGCCTTACACAACATTTTACTGGAACACCACAAATATATGAGAAACAGGCCAGACATATGGGATGAAATGCTGGACATTATGAAAAAACATGTACAGTGAGAGTACATGTACTGTACAGAGTTTTGCCTCATATATTTGGTCTGTTGTTCATAAAATTGTGATTCCCTGGCAAATTAGTGGCAACTCATTACAGACTTGAAGTTAGAAATTAATGACAGGCATTTGAATGTCAGACAACATACCCTTCAGAAAATTCATGCTAAAGCAAAACCTGTTATTCTATCACCTTTCCAAGTTTGTAAGTGCAATATGGAACAATTGTCCCTATGTTTGGGCCTTTGTCCCACCTTTACTAATGGCTTTGTCCAGATTTCTTGCTGTAAGACGTTGAGAGGTATGGTGAGAGGTATGCAGACCATCACCCTGTCGGAGGTGTTACATCATGTACCCCAGTCAAATATTAATTACAGCACACAGCCAGAGAATGCTGTCGATAATGTCAGGGAAGTGCTATACTGCGGAAACAGATGCAGTTGCCAATGTCTGCAGCACATAAAATCCCGGCCTGGAGTCACCTTGTAAGTACTGACCCACTGGGCCTCCTCCTACACTCAGCCAAATTGAGTGCAATTTTGTTGCTTTTTCCTCACAAAGACCTGCTATAGTAATACATCTCCAGTACTCGCATGGTTTCAGACCACACCACAGCACAACTGCTATCCTCTCCTTCACTAACACTATCCTCCATCACAAAAACAATGGCCTCCTCTCTTCTACTGTATTTCTGTATCTATCTAAGGCCTTTGACATTGTATCACACAATCTACTTCTCTCTGCTCTCTCCAACCTCTCCTTCTCCACACCAGCCACAAACTGGTTCCACAGCTCTCTACAAGGCAGCCAGCAATCAGTTGTCTGAGACAACAATCTTTCCCCTCGCTGCCCTGTTACTCTCGGGGTTTCCCAAGGCTCCATCCTTGGCCCCCTTCTTTTCTCCCTTTTCACCAACAACCTACACACTGCCACCAAACATGCCTCCCTCATACAGTATGCAGATGATTCCACCCTCATCTACTCAGCCCTAACTCTAACAGACCTCCAACAGATCACCCAAGAATCATTCTCCTCATTTGAAAGCTGGCTATATAATGCCCAGCTTCTCCTCAATCCAAACAACACCAAACTCCTCATCTTCCTACCCTCCAAATCTACCCCAAAACACCCCCACTTCACTCTACAGGCCAAGGACAATACCTCCATTTCACCAACATTCCACACAAAACTACTCAGTGTACAGATAGACAAAAATCTCAAATTTGACACCCACATATCACTAACAATAAAAAAAAGCTCACAAAAAAACTGTGCGCCTTATATAGAAATCGCCAATACCTCACCAAACCAGCAAGAATCTCCATCGCCAAATCCCAACTATTCTCCACCCTACTCTATGCATCACTCATACTTACAAATCTTAGACAGTCAGACCTAAATAAACTCGAAACCTGCTACAATAAAATCACAAAGTCTGCCACTGATGCCTCCTACCGCAGTCACCACTGTCTCTCTCTTAGACACCTTGACTGGCTCGAGCTCCCACAGCTCCTTCACCTAACTCAACTCACCTTTGCTCATATACTTGTAAACCACCCTCTCAGAATCCCATCTCTCCACACAATTCTCCAGTCCTACCACTCTTCCAGGCCACTATGCTCCTGCAACAAAAATCTACTCCCGGTCACCAAAGCCAAAAACTCAGTTGGTGAAACACTATTTTCATGCGCCATATCCAAGCTCTGGAACAACCTTCTCACTTCCATAACTACCTTTCCGTCCTGCAGTCTCTTCAAGACTTCATTTAAATCACACCTAAATTCTCACTGGCTTTGTCCTTGTCCAAACCCCCCCCCACCTTCCACCCTCCTCTCTTTTACCTGGCATAGATAGAGCACCCCCTATATCATTATAAAACTGAACCAAAGATTACTCATTGCTAGTTAATCTTTCCAGGATTTAGTAATTCTTGTCTATTATTATTGGTATCTTGTTACTGTTAAATAATTGTTGTACTGTGTTACTGTTAAATAATTGTTTTACTGTGTTTTACTCCTTCTCTTGATGTGTAACTAGAGCTACTAATTAATGGTACCAAATGTGCTCCTGTATTTTTTTTCTATGTCATGATCACCTATACTGTATACTTACCTGATTCTTATTGTACACCATTTATCACTGTCACTCTGTGGAGCTTTTCTCCCCGAGCCTCCGCTGAAAAAGGACCTGTGTCCAGTCGGAATTTCCCGGTAAACAAATATAAATAAATAAATAATAAATAAATCTGTACATACAGACAGCTACCTCTGCTTATCTGTCTGACCCTATCCCCCTCCCACATGCTAATGATATCGAACAGTATGTACCCCATATACATATAATACTGATAAAATAATAATAATAATATATATATATATATATATATATATATATATATATATATATATATATATAAAATATATATATATAAATATATATATATATATAGCTTATAGTACAATGATGCATAGAATTTCAACATATATCTACAAACATGATATACATAACATACACAAACACAGCAACATTTATAGAGACATCCCTGTTATACACGTTTATATATATATATATATATATATATATATATATATATGGTTCCCCTTCATAATATCAAATTACTGAATACTCGAAATTCAGTAACTCAAAATTATAAAGTCAAACCAACAAAAATCCCAAACATACAGAACACATACACCATACAACCCGCATAACATAAACTACAAGCCCTACACTACATGTACGCAAGCCCCCCTGCACCCCCACCCCCTACTTATATATATTCTAACTCCAAGATCACACTAATACACAAAAAAAACCCCACCACACAGACATTTTAAACTGCCTCGCACACACAAAGACACATCACACATACATAGACACATCCAACACTTGCACTCATACTCCCACCTCCCTACCCTAACCCACACGCACAACTTACAAAACACACACTTACTCACTTGCCTTCACTTCCGTAAAACATCTCAACTCACACACTTCCCATCCTGTAGCTGACATGCATAAGCGCAAATATGAGATATTTGAATTCGCGCTTATGCAGATTTGCGGTTCTGCATTTTTGACTTTACAGTCTCGAGTTACTGAATTTCGAGCATTCAGTAATTTGGGATTGTGAAGGGGAACTATATATATATATATATATATATATATATATATATATATATATATACATATATACACACATATATAGGGATGTATGGATTTCCCCGCATACCCTCGGAATTCTGAGGTTATCTGCACTCACATGTTAAAACAGTTGCCCAAAGGAACCAAACCAAGGTGGCAACAGTACATAATCCACTCACCCAAAGACCTCTGTGCCTGTGGAATGACACCTTGTAGATAGACACAGGTGAGCAGGTGTTGTACTGTACAATGGTTCAATGTATGCCATGGGCAGGCCTTTTTGTTCCTGGCCACATGTGTGCCTATCTAACTGCAACCAGCCACATATGGCCATACTGCTAACTGTACACACACAGCAGGGATAGTGACAGGTACCCCACTCCTAGGACACTAGATACAATAACAGTACCAAGTAACATCATTCTGCAGGCCACACATGCTGTCTAACACAAGGCTACCTTGTGTACTCCACAAATACTGTGCCTGCACTCACATATGCAACAGATGTACTCTGTGGTGCATGCGATAAGTACTGCAAGCTATAGTGTGTAACAGTAGATAGTAGGACGTTCTAATCTCGCAACAGCTAACCTTGTGTTTGTAAATATTTACCCATGCAGCACTAGGGACAGCCCATATGGGCTATCCCTGTGCAATGGTTATGCATTTTATGCCCCTGTGACTAGCCGATGGCCTCTACATTACCCTTCTCTACAAGGTCTGCTGAAATCCACCTTAAGAGCACTGGCTGACACTCTAATATCAGATAAACTGTGTGGCGCATGCGATAAGTACTGTGAGCTAGTGTGTGTAATACTAGATAGGTAAGGGTTATAATCACACATCAGCCTAGTGTGTGTGTGTTTGTAAATATATCCTCATTCAGCCCCATGGGGTAAGCATGTATAGGCTATCCCTGTGCAATGGCTATGCATTTTATGGTCTTGTGACTAGCTGCTGGCCTCTACATTGCCCACCTCTAAAAGGCCTGTTATCATCCACCTTAAGAGCGCTGGCTGACACTGTAATATCAAATAAACTCTGTGGCACATGTGATAAGTGCTGCAAGCTGTAGTGTGCAATAATAGATAGGCAGGGGATCTAATCCCACATCAGCCAACTGTGTGTGTGCATGTGTGCATGTGCGTGTTTGTACATACATCCCCATGCAGCACTAGGGACAGCCCATATGGGCTATCTCTGTGTAATGGTTATGCATTTTACGGCCTTGTGATTAGCTGCTGGCTTCTAAATTACCCCCCTCTACAAGGCTGCTGATGCCATGCACCTTCAGAGCACTGGCTGACACTCTACTATCTTATAAACTGTGTGGGGCATGTGATAAGTACTGCAAGCCTTAGTGTGAAATAATAGATAGGTAGGGGTTCTAATCCCACATCAGCCAAGTGTGTGTGTGCATGTGTGTGTGTGTAACTATATCTCTGTGCAGCACTACAGACGTGGCCTTATGGGCTATACCCCATGCAATGTTCATGCACTTTTTGGCCCTGTAACTAGCTTATCATCAGGAGCAGCCCCCTTTTCCCCATTTTTCTTCATGGGGTTGGGGTATCGTGTTAACTGTTGCCAACTCTCTCGATTCAGTGCCACGCTCCTGCCTTCTTCAACGCTCATGCCTGACTGTCACAGATCTTTCACACAATCCATCCACCTCTTTGCTGGATGTCCTGGCTTCCTCTTACCTTCTTCCTGTCTGTCCCAAATCTTCCTCACCAGATTGTCTTCTGCTTTTTTACACGTGCCCAAACCACCATAATCTGTTCTCTTTGATCTTTTCTGCAATTGGAGCTACTTTGGCTTCTGCTCTTATGCCCTCATTTCTTCCTATGTCCCACAGTGTGCATCCTATCACCTTTCTCAGGTACTTCCTTTCCATCACCTCTAGCTTCTTTAACTGTTCTGCCTTTACTGTCCAGGTTTCTGTACCATACAGTAGTACTGGTCACACCACTGTCTTGTACACCTTACTTTTCAGCTTCTTTGGCAGTCTTCTGTCATAGACAACACCTGATACTCTATGCCAATTGGCTGCAGCCCCTCTAATTCTAGCTTTAACCTCTTGATTCAGACTACCCTTCTCCTCAACTACTCCTCCCGGATACTTGAAGCTGTTTACCTGCTCCACTATCTTCCCTTCTATCTCTATTCTCAGCTGTTTCCGATTTCCCCAATTTGCTGCCATTACCATCATCTTATCTGTGCTTAGTTTCATCCCATGTGCCTTCAGATTTGCATTCCATTCTCCCATCCTTTGCTGAAGTTCTAGCTCAAAGTCTGCCTGTACTGCCACATCGTCTGCATACAGCAGCTTTGTTGATCCATCCCCTCCAACCTGTTTGCTAATGTAGTCCATCACCAGTATGAACAGCAGTGGGCTCAGAGCTGAACCCTGATGTACATCCACACCCACTGGGAACCCCTCTGTGAAGCTGAACACTGTTTGTACTTGAGTCAGAGTCCTTGTACATAGCTTGCACTAATTCTACCAATGTTTCTGGGACTTCAAACCACCGCAGTACTGCCCAGATCAGCTTTCTTGGGACCTTGCTTTCTCCAAGTCTAGGAATGCCCAGTTGGACCCTCTCCTCATCTCTAGCTTCATCTCAAGTATCTGTCTCAATGCAAACATCCTGATCTGAATCCAAACTGCTCATCTCCCATCTTACTTTCTGCTACTCTGTGTATCCATTTATCAATCACCCTCTCCAGAAATTTCAAGCAATGTGATAGGAGTTTGATGCCTCTGTTCTGCTCACAGTTGTGGATGTACCCTTTGATCTTGTACACTGGCATGAGTATGCTTATTCTCCAGTCATCTGGGATACGCCTTTCTCTCCTCACTGCTATTAGTGCCCTCAGGAGCCATTTTTCCCCAATCTCACCCAGCATCTTTATCATATCTGCTTTGACCTCATCTGAGCCTACTTTCCCTGACTCCATCTTCCTTAGTGCTGTTCTTACTTCTTTTAGGGCGGGCTCCTCTTTTTCTCTCATTGTAGGCTGTTTCTGGGGCAATACAGCTTCTGTGGGGTTTTCTTCATTCAGAAGCTGCTGGAAATACTCCTTCCATCTGCCTTTAATGTCCTCTGGGCTGGTGAGCAGGTTGTTGCTGGCATCTCTTATGAAGGGTGTTTGACTATCTTCTTTATCTTTCTGTCTTTGCCTTGCAACCTGATATAGTTTCTTTGTGCCACTAACTGAGTCACTTTTCAGAAGCTGGTACAGTGCCTCTGATGCCCTCTTCTTTGCTATTGCAACTTCATTCTTAGCTTATTTGTTAGCCAACCAGTAGTCCTTCCTAGCCTGGTCAGTCTTTTCTTTTTCCCACTTCTTCTTGCACTCCTTTTTTTTCTTTTGATGCCTTCCTGGACTTTTGCATTCCACCACCAGCTTTCCTTATGTACCTTATTTCCATACCTGGCTCGACCACTTATCTTTTCTGTAGTCTTAACACATGCTGTTTTTAGGCGCTGTCATTCTTTTTCAACTCCACCTATTTTCTCCTCTTCTTGGGGTGCTAGAGCCCTGAGAAATTCCTTGAACTGTTGCACTTTCTCTCCCGTCAACTTCCAGGTCTTCAGCCTGGTTTCTGTTGACCTTAAAGCCTTCTCCGGCCACTGCTTGCAGCTGATTGTGGCAACTAGTGGTTTATGCTGTGGGCTGACTGTTTCACTGGGGATGATTTTGAAATCATGGATTCTGCTCCAGTGCCTTTTCCCTACTATGAGAAAGTCTACCTGAGTTGCATGTTGACTACTCTTGTATGTGATCTTGTGACTGTCTCTCTTTCTGAACCACGTGTTGGCTACTATCAAGCCATTTGCCAGACAGAAGTCTAGAATAGCTTCTCCTTCTTTATTCCTGTTGCCCCACCCATGTGGACCCAGGCAGTCCTCATATCCTGTTCTGTCTGTCCCGATATGTGCATTCAAGTCACCCATTATCAACACCAACTCGTGCTGTCCTAGTTATCTAGTAGGTCCTGCAACTGCTATCTGAATGCACTCTTTTCCTCATTATCACAACCCTGCTGTGGAGCATAGGCTGAGATTATGAATACTGCCCTATCATTACACTGGAGTTTGACTGCCATTAGTCTGTCATTAATTCTGATGATATCCCTTTACTGCCTTCTGAAGCCTCTCTCTCACCATAATTCCTACACCATTTCTAGCCTGCCCTCCACCTGAGTAGTAGACTCTGGATCTCAAGCCAAGTGGCTTTTCTGCACTGCCTTGTGACTAGCTGCTGGCCCTAAATTGCCCTCCTATACATCATCATAACCAATGTCCACCACCAGTCTGACCTGGACAAATGATATATCTAGATGTGTCAAAACCATCACCACACCTTCTAGATTTTAGTTCAGATAACCCAAGTGACATGAGGCCAGGGTAGCAGACCTCATCACAAACTCTGGCTGCATGAATACGCTGACTGCCCCCATTGTCCCTGATAGACTGCTCTACCATATGCATCTAGGGTGCCATGCACGTATACTGACGTACCTTGCTGTCATATTTCTGCTGTGCTGCCATGCCATCCTGTACTGTTGTATTACCACCATGTATCCATAGTATATCCCCTCAGACTCCTAGAACAGAAACATACACAGGTCCATGACACAACTGTCATTCTGCAACACTACTGCTAGTCCAACATCATGGACCAAAGATGCACAAAGTGTGCTGTGCAGTCATGACACAAGCCCACAAGCCAGCATACAGTACCTGTAGTGGCCCACAACAAGTGGCATGGCATAACAATACTGCACTACACAAGTACATGTCAAGTGATATAGACACCCTGTGCATCAGACACATAGTAGCATTGCCCTGCATTGATGGCAGGGATGTGGCACAGTGATCATCACATGCACAGGGTGTGATGTGGGGATTCCGGAGACCTAGGCTGTGCCAAACAGTTGACAGCATGTGTGCGAGTCTGGAGGGGTGTGGGTTAGATGGCCCATGAAGAGGTGCCATGCGTGTCTGTAGGTGATCTGAATGTGACAGTGGTGTTTGAGTGTTTGCATGTACACAGTCAAGCCCAGTGCTTGCCCTACACATGTGTATATTGGACAGTTGTGAACCATAAATGGTAAAGTGGACAAACAAGGGAATTGGCTCTGCCAGAAGTAGCACTGGCACCACCATTCCCACGGTCAGATGCGATGCTAGTACCTGACGGTGACTGCAAAATGTTGGGGATACTTCCCCATGGGACTGCTCAGGACCATATGCCCATTGCCTGCCACATCATGGTGTGGACAGCACACTTCCCTCTGTAGCACTGGAGGTACTGCCACTATGGGACCATGGCTGTGCATGGCCATGTGGACTCTCAGCAGATGGTGTTGCTGCCTTACATCCATGTGTCTGATGCCCAACTCGAACCAGATATTCCAGACAATGTGTGGTCCAATACAGACCATCAGTGAACTGTTCCAGGGAGTCCCCAGTGCAGTGGAGGTAGTCACGGATGTCAGACTGTGCTGCATCCATAACAATCTGGTGTTGTGTTCAGTACATGCCTGTGCCTCCATGATGGCCTGAAACATGTGGCGAGTGACCTGTGATTGACACCTGCAACAGGTGGTGGATGGACAACAGTCCTGCTACGAGCACCCCTGCCAATCTGCCTGTGTGGGACCTCACCAGCTCTCTGGCTATGGCTAGTGTCTGCATTCACTGATGCCATAATTGCCACACTGTCCTGTTCAATGTCGCCACCCTCTGACTGTCCAATATCTGTGGCCTCTGAGGACTGGGTATGTGTGACATACTGAGTGTATGCAGTGACAATGAGGGATGTCAACCTCTACAACAGACTCAGCCCCCAACAATCCCACCTGTGCCTCGCTATGGCCACCATCATCATCATAGTCCAATGAGATACTGACATCAGGTTGTGAGGGGGACAAGACAAAAGCAGTACATTATTACCTGCACTTTTATGTATGGTAATTCAGACAGACTCATACATCTGAGGATCCACAACTACATTACCAGTCACACATCTTCTCATCTCCGCTCCCATGCACAACAGACAACCTCACACCAACAAACACAGACAAGTCAAGCCCTTTATAACAAGCACGTCAGCCACATCCAGGTAAAGTTGCCAGTACAATCTGCTTGTAAGGTAAGAAATATGACACTATACGTGACAGATCTACACATAAAACTTAGTACACCTATTCTGAGAATGATATGCCAGTACTAGTGTCTCTGCCTCTGGTATATAGCACCTCCCTTTTGTGTTTGAAAAGGCATCTTGGAGTGATTGCCTCATGTATACCAGGTTGTATAGCCGCTCATAATTATAAGTGCAGATGTGTCAATGGTCATTCAACTACACACCTGTGACTAACCAGTCTAAGAACTGTAGTTGTCCATTCCAGAATGGAACATACAAATATTCTACACTGGCTAAACATGACATTTGTACATAGGCAATATGGCAGCACTTAACATTCATACGGTATATATTATCTATAAAAAACTATCACACTTACCAGGTAGAGGACCACAGACTTGAGCCACTCCTGGCAGACCTATGAAAAGGTGAGTGAGAGGTATTGTCAGCACCACCAAATGTTGCAGCACTACAAGGTAATATGTGCTGACATCCACATGGACAGTGGCTACTCTGATACTGTCTGTACTGGTGACATTCTGAGTATGTGTGCACAACTGTGCATAAACCCTAACACCCCCCCCAATGCATATAGACCTAGCATTCATGTACAGGTATGTACAGCCTGCCACAATGACTGATACAGTATTACATTGGTGAGAACACAGTATACTTACCAGGACGCTCCTCTGCTGTGGACACTGTGGCACTCTCCTATACGATCTATGTTGTGATGGATGCCTGGGAGCTGTTGTGTGTTCCTAGGCTCACCAGGAATTCCTCTGTGGTTGTGACTGGATGTTATGTCGCAGGACCTCCCCACCAGTGGCAGCATGATCCCTGGCAACATGAGCTGCCTTTCGTCATGCAGTATACAGCATGTCTGTGGCCTGGTGTCAGACCTGCTCAAAGGTCCTGTCCTGTCGGCCAACCGGATTGACATCCCACACAAGGCCTGCCCACAATGCTGTCTGTTGCTCACAATTATGCCTCCTCCTGGACAACAAGATCCGATAGTGCTGTCCGAGTCCATTGAGTATCATGTCATTTGCTGCTTCTGAGAAGGGGGCATGTCTTCAGCGGTACATGGTCCCTGAAAGACAACAGAGGAACACATTACAGGATCAGATGTGTGGACATCCATTATGTACATTTCCAGCACACCTATAATGGCCTGCACTATCCACTGCTCCCTCACATGTCATATCTCACAGTCTGGCAACACTCTACATGTGTGGATACTACCCAGATAGTAGCAATACTGGGGTATGTTTCTGTGTGCCATGACAGATTCTGCTGTATGTTCCAACACCCAGCAGTGCAGTCAACTGTGGTGTGCCGCTACAGGCAAATTCCCACTAATATGTCATATGGCCACTGCCAGACAGTTAACAGTGTGCTATTACAACTGTATGGGGAACAATCCAGCAACACCAGTGTGCCACAATGACAGAAAACAATGGAAACCTGCTGTAGTATATGTTCCTTGTAGGCATCATACCTCTCAACTATACAGATGTTAGCATACAGTCAGGATATTTGCCTCACAGTTTTGGTCATTTTCACACACAAAGTTGTGGATCTCTGACACATACTTGCACACTGTTGCTGAGTTTGGGCCTTTGTCCCCCCACAAATTATGACTTTGTCCAGGTTTCAAGGTGTAAGATGTTGACAGGTATGTTAGGCATAGCCGTCAACCAAACAGGGACATATAGTAACAGACACAGGGACTTGGCCAGACTATATCAGGAGCATTCAGGGACACTTTTACAATGTTAGACCTATGTATGTGAGACAGTGACTGAATAAAGGTGCTGAATTGCAGTAAATCATTACAGGAGTGTACACCCTTACACAGTCAGTACGTATTATGTGAAATCCACTACCTTTCCTACAACAGCCAACCATTTTAGGATGGATTGACAGGGGCATAGCTGAGATGTGATTAAAAATCAGGGACAGTTGAGAGGCATGCCTGTAGGTGTTGGATAGCAGAGTATCACTGACACAGTACGATAGATCTAAGACAAGCTTACTGCTGTAATGTCTATTTCCCATACCTCCATCCTCCCACCCACATCTTGTTATATGGAGAAATCTATTACATACTTGCTGGTGTGCAATACTCCTTTTTTGAACTTTGCTTCTGGTATATTTTTTGAAATCCGTTCTCCGTGTGAGCAAAGTCTCATACAGAGCTGTTCCCCATAAGCAGCTGCTTGCCTTTTTAAGGTACTACTCATTAGCAGGTAATTTCCTGTGCACCAATCTGTGGGTGAGATTTGCTAATTGCAACCAAAACAGCTGAACTACACTGTCACTGGCCAATGACATGCCACCAAAGTGCAATATATAAGGCTTTCATGTAGACCTGGGCCCCTTTATTAGTTAAGATGGACATCACTGAGGTGTGGAGAGTACAGCATCGCAGAGGGTAGGTACCATAATTGTCAACTGTAGAGATTTATGGAGTATGTCCACAGTTTCGCCTCATATGTGTGGTCAGGGTCTCATGACATAGTGGTCATCTGGCAGTTCACTGGCAAACATTGTGGGTTGAGATCAGTAAGGAAAGAGAGACACTTGAGTGTCAGACTTCATACCCATCAGAATATGCATGCTAATAAAATAGCTGTTAATCTATTAACTTACTATTTTTGTTGGGGCACACAGTTACACATGTCCCTATCTGTGCACCTTAGTCCCCCATTACATCTGGCTGTGTCCAGATCCCTTGTTCTAGGGGGTGGGAGGTATGGTAGGTCTGCTACCTTTACATACAGCTGTGTATGCTACACATAAGGGGGAATGTGGACATGTAACTGTGGCAGCCCTGTCATTACAGCAGAGCCAGTGTAATGGTACCCTGTACAGTCCAATCATGGCATGTGATTAAAGTACATCTGTTATGCAACAGTGCCAACAACAGAGTAGTAGGCTGCATATAGTTAGGCTATACAGATATGTGTAGTGTGTCCCTACCTGCAGGCCTCTGACTTGCAAAAGTGGGCAGCAGTTCATTAACTAGCAGTAACCTGTGCAGATTAGGATTACATGACTCAGTCGTTACTTCCTGTCTTCACAATGTAGTTGAACTGCTAGACAAAACTGGATTTGAACCCAGGCCTGTCTGTGGCAAAATATATTGCATGCAAGGCATTTAACAGACTGCGTCACTGAATCACTGCAAAAGTATGTGTATTTGCAAGATATACATACACATACACAGGCTGTGGAAACACTACTACATCCATCAGTATGTACATGGATTTATATGGCTGTGCTTCTGCACCAGGGTCCGAGGTGTACATGTACTTTGCCATTGCTGCCTTAGCAGGTGTCTTTTGTCTTTTCAGAAGTTGCTGATAAAAGGGCACATATACCTGCTATCATAGGCCTCCCTTATATCCATTATTATGTCTTTGGCTGTCTACTGGTTTATTACTGTGCCAGAGTCCAAGGTACACTCCCATTTTTCCCATTAGATTTTATTTCAGTTACATGCCTAATGACTGTAGGTGTCAATCAGTATGTTTCACTGGAAACACCTGCTTTCCATCAGATCTGTGTGACCTGGTAGGTTAATGCAGTCAGCTGTAGGTGAGAGGGGCCCAGGTTCGCAATTTGGCAGAGGTGTTCATTTTCTACAGGCTACAGACAATGTAATAAACAAATGTAATCACTAAAGCTAATTTAAGCATAGCTAAGCGAAGCGGCATGGAGTGAGGCTTAGCTCCGCACAAATCTATGCAAAAACAATATAAAGAAAAGGAAAAAAATGGGGTGATAGGAAAGTGGTGAAATGGGGGCAAGCAGGGGAAAATTCATAGTGAAAGGCAGTTAGGGATGTGCAGGAAGGGGTAGGAAAGACCCACAGCTATCCATATCTTGTACAGCAACAACTATGCATTTTGACAGATTTTATAAATGAATTTGGACTCTCAAACCCCAGGGAGTGAGGTGAGGAGAACATAACTGCATTGTAAAGCCAATTAGACCGGACTAGTGGTGTCCAGTGGACACTTGTGTGACATAGAGAGCTACGTATCTGGCGATATTTTTTTGGGGGGGCAGGTACCCATTTTTCTTTTTTTTTACGTGAGAGTGGAATGTAGAGGAAGGGACATAGGTACATGTGGGAAGGTAAGTTTGGTAGGAGAGAATTCATTTGCAGACAGACAAGACAGCAGACAGGGGTGGTGTGTGACACATAAGGGGGATAAACACCTTGGATGGGGAGGGTGTTGTGGAACCAAGCTGCACATGCCTCTAGATGGCAGTAGCATGACTCATGTCCCCATCCATGGGACAGTTGACACTGCTCCTTCACTGCCCTGAGGGTGGCTGTGCTGGAAGCTGGATGCCAGGGTGAGCCTGCCCCACCAGGTTGGCCAGCGTGCTCTCAATCTGGTGCAGGCAGCGTTCATAGCTCTGATGAATGATCCTGTGCATTCTGACCAGCAGTTGATCCTGGGTGACTGCAGCCACTCCTCCACTGCTACAAGGGGAGGCCAACCCCTATCCCCTGAAGTGATTCCACCCAACACTGCAGGTGGTACAGGGATAGTGGAGGGGGCAACACTGGCCTGGGGCCCAGTGCCACAGCCAGTTAAGGCAAGGTAGGTGGATCACCAGGAACCGGCCTAACCAAACGTGCTGTGGTAATGGAGGTATAGCAATAAGTATAGGTTAGTTCTTACCAAAACATTGTTAGCAATAGCAGCATGGCAGAACATTGGAAATAATGCAATTACATATCAATGCAAATTATGTGAAACACAACAATCAATAACAGAACAGTCAGTATAACAGCATGCCAGTAACAGTTACAGCATAAGGCCAACAAAATAGGTAATTTAACAAGATATGTTAATATGCATTCATTATAATACACAACGATAACATATGCCGCAAAAAAAAATTACTGTAACAACATATTTTAACAGTAATAAATAAATATAAGGGGTGGGGGGAGAGAGAAAAGCAGTCCGATAGCAACAGTGATGCTTACTTCCTTGACAATATTACTACCATCTACTCCATGGGTCTGTATTTTCTTTATGTTTACAGTGAGTACACGTCTCCTGTAGCTGATGTAGCATGTATGTATCTCTCAAGCTACATGCATGGGACACTATGGGCCAAACATAACAACTGCAGGTACACACCTACATAGAACACTTGCATATCAGGTGGACCTATATATAACTACCAAATGTTCTGTGGGCTGAAATGGTGATACTGTGCAATCTAGGTACTCATTGCCATGGTATTCCTGTAACAGGTGGATTAAGCAGTATTAATTACATAGCATGAAATCATGACACTTAAAAGACATGTACGTGTACAGTACAGACACTAAACAGCAGGTATGCCTTGGCTGGCAGGCATGGAAATAGAACCCAATAGCAGTGACAGTGACTGCAGCAACTTTCAACAGACACTCCAGGTATACAGTCATACTAGGATTACACACATTATTTCTGACTGCACATTGTTGAGTTTTCACATTCTTGATAATGATTTTAACCATCTGAGAAATCTAAACACACAATTCTCTACACATAATATGGGCTAGTTACACATTTACCTATAGTTCCTGTGGAGAGAGACTTTGTGAGCATTAAATGACTGCTACTGTAATATTTAGTGCTACCTATAACTGGATTTGAACCCTGGTCTGTGTGTGGCCAAATGTACTACATACATAGCATTTAACAAACTGAGCTACTGAGTCACTGCTGATTACTAACTGACTGATATCTGCCTGGAAAAAATATGACCTGGCAGTACTACTACTACAGTGTTACACTAGACTGCAGTGACAGCAGAACACACATGCATGACACAAAAGAATAATACAGATAGTAGGTACACTATATATCAGTCTAACAATGCTGGAGTACACATTTTACTGTTAGTGGGTTGAAGTATCTGTGAAGGCAACAAACAATATCAGAGCACTGAGTGGGCTACCTCTCCCATATACCTTGCTTACCTGATGTTTGTGGATGTCAGAGCAGTATGTGAACAATATTGGCCTAGAGACAGCATTGAACGGTTCTATATGTTTTAAACAATACAATTAGCATCCATTAGATTTGCATTCTACAGCTATTACAGTGATATACTTGACAGCAGCACCTTACCTTACCTTACAGTCTGAATGCATACAGCTCTACTGCAATGGTTACAAGACAATCCTGATGTACACCATTTTCCATGGTGTGACTGATGTGGATTCATGTTTTATTGCAGAGCAGTTGGCATTATTTCTTTCTTTCAAAACAGCTCTAATTCCACAATTATTGCAATACAGACTTTACTGTATACACTTTAATGCAGTGCCTGGTATTGTTTCTTGTTTTTATTGCACAACCAGTTGACATTATTTCTTTCTTTCAAAACAGCTCTAATACCAGAAGTAATGCACTATACACTTTATTGTATATACTTAAATACAGTTCCTGGTATTGTTTCATGTTTTTATTGCACAGCAGTTGGCATTATTCACTCCTTGCAATGCATCTCTAATTCCACATTTATTGCACTACAGACTTTATTGAATATACTGTCATGTAGTTAATGCTTTACCCTTTCTTGCTTATTTCACTACAGTTAGAATAATGCATCTGTACTCATCACACTCACAGCGCAACATGGCCAGGTGTCCAGCATGTGGCTCGACATTGCAAGCCCTCTCCTCTGCAGCTGTTGGGAGAGAAGCACACCATTATGCATACCAATTTTGCAGACATTCAGATTAGATATTGGTGAAACATAGGTTAAATTACTTACATACTTGTGTGGCATTCCCTGTTCGAGCCTCTTGGACCCAGGTGTCCAAGAGATCCTCCTTTCTCCATTTTAGGTCATCATGGTGGTAACGACACTGCTCACCTGTGCGGGGGATACCAGTAATATTGTTGAGTTCCCTTGCCAGCTGATCCCAGGCCTGCACCTTGCATGCTGAGGCCTGGAAACCTCCCTGCAGCAGCTGGTCTTCATGGATTTTTACTAGCAGTCCATCCAACACCCTGGACTCCAGAATGCCTCAAAGCTGCACCCAAATGTGGGCACCTTCACCACCAGCCATACTACTTTTCAGAGACGGAATTCCAACAGATTCTGCTGTATTCCCACCTATTGGGCTTAATATGGGCCGTTTTACCATCCTTACATGTCATTGGGCAACATTAAAAAAAAAAGCACAGCATCACTTAGCTCCATGCAAACCAGCGCAGCTGAGCTCAGACGTGCAAAAACAGGCAGTGTGCAAAACAGCCAAGCAGGGCATAAACATTGGCAGCTATTATGTTTATGCGGTGCTTAGCAGGTCTTAGCAAGTCTCAGCAGAGAACAGCAGAAGTATATTTTAAAATTAATCTGCAAAATGTGTATTTTAAAATTAAATGCTTATTTCTCTTCCATGTATTCAAACCCATGACCTACTATACATGGAGCCATAACTCTACCCATTAAGCTATGTGGATATTCAGACATCAGGTGTACCTTTACATATAACACTGAGTTACCTATAATACTGGACTGAGCAAACACGGTCAGATAATAAATAATTAAATATATCCAGTTTCTATCTTTAGATGTTTGAAGACTGTCTAGGCACCACGTAGCATTGCTGCGCTCTGCCCCACACCGCACAAACATGCTTTTTTATTAAAAAAAAATAAAAAATTAACATAACACTAAAGGACTGTCCAGGGAGTCTCTTACTCATCTGCGGACATGGTTACCACTATACCTCAACCTACATCGATTCAATACCCGTGTTCCCTAGCTTCCCCTCAGCAACACGTCATCATTAATATGCATGTCGCGCCGCCGAGGGGGAACCGTGTACACTGACATGGTAACGGTTCATGTAGGTTCTATACTGTGCCTACATGGTTTTTATTAAATCATGGAGTACATTTAATAACGGAATAGGTCTATATGAGGAAACTAATTTATCCTTTCCTTAAGTATAGGTAAGATTACAGAAAATTTCCATGACAGAGGAATTGTTTTGCTACTCTGAATTATCCTGAAAACCTCATTCTGTAATTCTAAAATATTTAACAGAAGCAGATTATATAATTTCATACTTAAACCATCTAACCATGGAGCTTTACCATTTTCCCTTTTTTAAAGCTTAACTTCCACCAGGGTTATAGGCTTATTCAACAGAGTTATTTGCTGGTCATTAAGTTTATTGGTAATATTTTTCTTTAAATGGTTGTCAATTTTATAATCATCAGGATTACTATTTTTGTCTTTATTAAGATCCTCGTGGATTTTTTTAAGTATTAAGCATTTCCTCTATGTCTGAAGTAAGCTTATTAGTGTGAGGATTTTGCATATTACTGACTTGTGCCTTTTTGCTTAACATCTTACTTCTATTAGCTAATCTATGTAGATTTTTTGAAGTCATTGCATAACTGTGCAATTTTATTTTTTTAAAGCTATCTGCACTTTATGGGTTAAAACTGTTGGATATTTTGTCATTAATTTTTAATGGCTTCTTTGTTTTCAAACATTGCTTTGTGTATTTCATCTTGTACTTCTAACAACACTTTATCCCACTCTTTCATCTTATTACTAGCCAGTCTTACATTCGAACATTTAATATGCATTTTAATGAGTCCCATATTATGGCTTTACTAACCTGACCATTATCATTCACAGATAAAAAAATCCTCAATTTGTTCCTTAAGGTAACTCTTAAATTCTTTTAATTTCATCATATATACTGGGATTCTATAAATAATCTGAAATTTCCTTATATCCATTACTATATTAATACTTAATGCATGATGATCAGATAAAAGGTAAGGAGTAGTATTAAAATAATTCATTTTATTAAGTAAAGCTACAGAGGCATAAATCCTACCAATTCTAGTTTGCATCCCATGTGCATAAGAATAATGAATGAAGAACAATGACTTATCTTCTGTTTTTACTAGTATATCAACTAAATTATTACTAATCTATTTAATGCTTTAGGTGATGCCAGTATTTTAGTGTTATTCTGTTCACTTGTATCTTCTATACTACATATGCAGTTAAAATCCCCTGTTAAAATTAAACTACCCTTCCAATGACTTTGTAGTAAGTTTAAGCAATCTTTAGTCACTCTTGCACCTATTCCGGAGATCTAATAAAAATTAGCTAGTGTATAGAGTTTGCCATTATATTTAATTACAAATGTATACATTCCTTTGGGATCATTAATGGATTCCATGACCTTAGGCATTACAGTAAATTTTCTCCAAAGTATAGCAGTTCCTCTCCTCTTTTTTGTTAAAAGAAGCAGATGATAACATTTCATACCCCAAGTTATTTAAATATTGTATATCTTTATCTATCAAGTGAGTCTCTTGCAAGAATATGTCTTCTCCTCATCCGTTTTGAATTCTTCCTTTTTAAAACCAAGCTACTAAAACTCATAAATAAAAACAAAGACAAGTCTACAATTACTGTATATACTGCTAATAAAACACAACCTATTATTGATATCAAAGTTCCTAGTTTGTCTGTTGAGTATACAAACTACTATACTATTTCTCTATCTACTAATACCTAAAAATTCATAAAAAAAAAAAACCTAGCCAAAACCTGCCGTGACTTACAAATAATTAATATATTATATATAAATCAAAAGTAATAAGAAACTATTAATTTAGTTGTATATTTTACCAATTAAAACTATTCTCCCCATTAGTACATAAAAAGTTTAATAATCCTCTTCTGTTAATCACAAATATTAAATAATCTAACAAATAGTTGACTGTATACCTATTTATGTAATAGTAGTATAAATTACCCATTAAATGTTCCTAAATTATTTGCTCACTCAACATTAATATAACTAAATCTCTAAATAAATAAAAGAATGGGAATTGAAAAGATAAAGACATCTGTAAACTTACAGGTGACAGGTAATCTTATCATACCAAACTATAATACAAAAGGCAAATCAATGCACATATATATTTATCATGCTAAAAGAAAAAAAAAGAAGTTATGTACCTACCATAACGTTCCATGTTAGTTGTCTTCTTCTCGCCTTCTTTCTTGCTGGTTCATCTTGCCTTCGTTCTTGCTGTTTCTCGGCTCCGACTCGGTCATCTTCTATAGCTCGAGAGCTGTTTACTGGCTCGAGGCTACCCCTTATCCCATGATGCCTAGCGCTAGCTACCCAGATCTCGTTTGAAATAGCTAAACCTAGCCATAGCTAGAGAATGAACCTCTCCAAACAAAATGTTGAGGACACCTGTCTTCCTCTAAGTCAGTAGAGAAAACAACCAGAGAACACTCAGCCAGTGAAACTTGAACTCCTCTCGGTCCAATAGGACAGGGGGATGGAGGGTGGGACGCAAGAAAGAAGGCGATATGAAGACAACTAACATGGAACGTTATGGTAGGTACATAACTTCTTTATGTTAAGTTGTCCATCTCGCCTTCATTCTTGCTGGTTGGGACAGCGTCCCTAGCACCTACAATCCTGGGTGGCTCATTGGAAAGTACAGTTTTGTACCTACCATAAATGTAGATGCTCGAGTGCTCATACAGCTGCAGTCATAACAGATGGGTTATCCTGCCATCAGGCGGGTCCTCGGTTGGCCGAATTCCAAAGTCTAGGTCCGGCGTCGGTTGTCGTCGCTTCTTCCCTGACGTCAGTGCGGCAGGGGGTATAAAAGAGGCAGCTGACGCCATTTTCTTCAGTTTTTCTTGCCCCAGATGTCAGGTGCCCCCAGAAGGAAGGCAAACATAATGTTATGCAAAGATGCAATGTTGATAAATCAAAAACAGTAGTTGCAAGCAAATACACCATAAAAGAATACCCCAAAAAGGTTATATGAAAAGTGTTTGTCATAAGGCCTGTCCTAAGAGGGGATGGAGGGAGGGAAACCTGGACTGCAGCTGTATGAGCACTCGAACATCTACATTTATGGTAGGTACAAAACTGTACTATGTTCATCATGCATACAGCTGCAGTCATAACAGATGGGTAGAATCCCAAAGCTAAGTAAGGGTGGTAGGCACTAAGTGGAACTAGGAGGGGCTAGGATGCCCTGCAGGACTGCTGTGGCAAAGCCCGCTCTAGATTTTGAGTATAGTGGGAGGTGATAGTGCTTGGAGAAAGTGTGCACTGAACTCCAGGTGGCTGCTTCCAAAATGTCCTTGGTAGGGACCCCCCTGAGGAAGGCTGCAGAGGTAGCTGTGGCTCTGGTGGAGTGGGATCTGATGCATGCAGGCACAGTTTTTCCATGAAATGAGTAACAAAAGCGTATGCAGTGGGCTATCCATTTTGAAATTGTCTGTTTGGAAATAGCCTTTCCCTGTGCACCTACAGCATAGGACACAAAGAGTTGCTCAGATTTCCTGAATGGCTTTGTTCTGTCCAAGTAGTAGCGAAGTTGTCTGTGAATGTCCAAGGAATGTAGTAGTCTTTCCCCTTTGTTTTGTGGATTAGGATAAAAGGTAGGTAAGTGGATAGTCTGATTCAAAGCTACACTGGATACTACCTTTGGCATAAAGGTAGGATTGGTTCGTAAGGAAACTCTGTCCTGATGGAAAATGATGAATGGTTGCACAGCCATGAGGGCCTGTAGCTCCGAAACCCTGCATGCTGAGGTGATAGCCAGAAGAAAGGCTGTTTTCCATGACAAGTACTGTAACTCTGTTGAAGAAGCTGGCTCGAAGGGAGGAAGGGTCAGCTTTTCCAATACGTAGTTGAGGTCCCAAGCAGGGACTGGTGGTTTCCTTGGGGGTTTTAAATTCTTTGCCCCTCTGAGGAACTGCCTTAAGAGAGGGTGAGAGAATAATGGAGGATCTGTGCTGTATTGTGCAGAGATGGCTGAAGCGTGGATCTTGATGGAGGAGAAGGAAAGTCCATTGTTTAACATCTCAGCTAGGTACTGCAAAATTTGAGGAATATTTATTACCCAAGGATTCTGTCCCTTTTCTTGATTCCAGGCACAAAATCGTTTCCATTTGGCGGAGTAAGCCTTTCTAGTAGAAGGTCTTCTGGCCTCCAAGATGACATCCTGCACCTCCTTGGAGAGGAGAAACTGTTGGAAAATCAAGGAATTCTCCATGCAGCTAGATTTAGAGTTTTGAGATGGCTGTGAAGGGTTTTGTAGTTGTGCTGGGACAACAGAAGAGGGACAAGAGGTAGGATCCATGATTGGCAATGTGCCAGGCTCTTCAGGAGCGGATACCAGTGTTGTATTGGCCAGTCTGGAGTGATAAGAATCATTTTCGGCCTCTCTGCTCTGGCTTTTAATAGAACTTTGGGCAGCAGAGGAAGAGGCGGGAAGGCATAGACTGTCAATGTTGCCCAATTGAAGGAAAGTGCGTCCACTTTCCAGGCCTTTGGATGATAGGTCCTTGAACAAAATTTTTTCAACTGGCAATTTCTGTGGGTAGCAAAGAGATCTATGTCTGGCTGTCCCCATGCCTGAGTTATCTTTGTGAAAAGTTGAGGACGCAACTTCCATTTGTGTTGATCTGTCATATTTCTGCTTAGGTTGTCTGCCAGTGTGCTTTCCTTCCCTGGCAGGAATTGTGCCTGGAGTTGAATTTGCAATTCCAGTGCTGTGTTCCATAGGGTCATGGCTTGCCTGCACAGGGGGTATGAATGAGTTCCCCCCTGTTTGTTTATGTACCACATCACTGTGGTGGTGTCTGTCCTTATCAATAGCTGGCCTGGATGCAGTAGGTCTTTGAAGGTCATAATGGCCTTTTGCACGGCTAGCATTTCCTTTTGGTTGATGTGAAGGTGCTTCTCTTTTTGGGTCCATTTTCCCTGAACGCACTGATCTGTCATGTGTGCTCCCCAGGCGTAGTCTGAGGAGTCTGTTGTGATGATTTGAGTTGCTTGAGGTACACAGAAAGGAAGACCTGTGTTTCTTTGGCAAGCTTGAGTCCACCACAAAAATTCCTTTTGAAGGCATGGAATGAGTGGGATAATTGTTTCCAAGCTGTGGCTGTGTTGAGACCATAAGTTTTTCAGGTACCATTGAAGTTTCCTCATATGCAGCTTTGCACATGGGATTAGTAGGATGCAAGATGCCATGAATCCCAGAGCCTGCAGGATTTTCCTTGCAGTTAGCCTGGTGTAAGTTGCCATTTTTCTGAAGTATTGAGACAGTTGCCCTTGGTTGTCTGGCGTGAGGTAGGCTATCTGGGTGGTTGTATCCAAGCTGGCACCCAGGAAAATTATTTGTTGAGAGGGTATTAGTTTTGATTTCTTTTTGATGACTGTGTATCCCAGGAAGTTCAACAGTTTTATTAGAAACGCCAGGTGCTGCAGTAGTATGTCCTTGCTGTCCGCTTGTATCAGGCAGTCGTCCAGATATGGGTAGATTTGTATCCCTTGTAGTCTGCAGAAGGCGATTACTGATGCCAGGCATTTCGTAAACACTCTGGGTGCAGTAGATAAGCCAAAGGGCAATGCAGAGAATTGGTAATGGGTTGAACCTGCAAGAAATCTGAGGTATCTTCTGCAATCTTGTCTGATAGGGACATGCAGGTATGCCTCCTTGAGGTCCAATGTTACCAGCCAAGACTCCTTGCCCAGCATGGGAAGAAGCTGCTGTAATGTGAGAATCTTGAATTTTGGCACCTGTAGATATGTGTTTAGGATGGATAGGTCTAAGATAGGTCTCTAATCTTTGTCTTTCCTCAGTACCAGGAATAGTCTGGAATAAAACCCTTGACCTTGTTCTTTTGCAGGTACCTCTTGAATTGCTTTCATATCCATGAGAGCTGAAACGTTTTTGTGCCTCTGCCCTTTGATTTTGTGGCAGGTTTAGCATGCCCCTCATTCTTGGAAGGGTGTGAAAGTGGAACCTGTAGCCTCTGTCTATAATGTCCAGAATCCATTTGTCTTTTGTAACAATATGCCAATTTTTTGAGAATAATGTCAGTTTTCCGCCCAAAGGTGCTGCCATTAAAGCTTTGCTTGGCAGTTGTAGGGGGAAGTCATTGTGTCTGTTTTCTAAAAGACCGTGATCTATCTTCTCCACCTCTTGGGGTTGGTGCTTGACACTGTCTGGCTCTGAAAGATCCTTGAGGTTGCCCTCTGCCCCTTGGGTGCCTGTATCTGCCTCTTTGAAGTCTGTCCGTGGCTGGAAAGGACCAATTTTTTGAAGGCCAGTTTCTGCTGAAACGTGGAGGCTGTACCTGCAGAAAATCTTTCACTGTTTGCATTGATTTTGCTTTTTCCTCCATTTTCTTTAGCACCTCCTCAGCTTTAACACCAAACAATACATCTTTTTGAAGAGGTGCATCCAATAATTTAGCTTTGACATGATCTGGTAAGGTTTTCTCTTTGAGCCAAGCATGCCTACGTATAACAGACCCCGTAACTGCAGCTCTACATGAGGACTCTAAAGCATCAAAAGCACACTGCAAGGTATGTTTACCCACTTGCTCTGCACCATGCAACAAATCCTGCAACTCTTTTAAATCTGGTTGTTCTGGTTGTGTCATCTTGCTTTTCAGCTGAGATATCAAAAACTGTTGATACTTTAACATATGGAACTGACAGTTTAATGCCCTCATGGTTAAAGTGGCCGAGGTGTACACCTTTTTCCCCCACCTTTCTAAAGCTCTGGAATCTCTCTCTGAAGGTAATGGGTTTTTAGCAGTAGAGGCCTTAATTCCCTTGGGACCCTGTGAAATTGTTTCTGGGTCAGCAGTATGGCTTTTATATAGGAAATGGTGAGAATCAGGAACCCGGTAATACCTGTCTAGTTTAACAGGAGCTGGAGGCAAAGAATCAGGATTAAGGCTGGCTTCTGTGTACACATCATCCAATATATCTAAAACAGGAGGGATAGCCAGAGGCCTATGCTGGGGGAGCAGAAGAAATTCCCTGAGCCTTTTCTTGGAATCTGAGTAATCTTGGCCTTCCCAGTGAAAGTATTCCCTCAATGTATGCAGGGTTTCCCCAAAAGAGAAGTCCTCAGGGGGGGAGACCGAGGGAATAGACTCCTCTACATCAGAGTCTTCGAATGGAGAATAGGCATAATCCTGGTCCTCAGATAGTTCTGAGGTAATAGAAGCTTGATCTGAGGAAGGATAGTCTTCCTCTAATCTGGGCCTTTTGTCAGAGGGGGGGTTGAGAACCCCTGATAAGAGTAATCAAATCCTCAGCCATTTTAAGCATCTGTTTTTTAGGCATGGTGCCTTGAGAGGGGGTCTGAGGAACCTGTTTTTTGGTTTTCATGGCTGCTTTAGATTTAGTGAAGGCTTTAATAGAGAAGGAGGAAGGCCTGAAGACCCCTTGAGAAATGGCAGGCCTGTCTAAATTCTGAGTTTCCCTGCCAGGAGTGGCGTCGGTATCTGTAGTAGGAATGGGGGCCGAGGAGCCTGCGACCTCGGGTACTGAAGACACTGGTAATGCATTGTCATCGGTACTCAGGGGCTGCGTAGGCGCCTCGCTGAGTACTGGAGAACTGGTAGTCGGCCTTAGCGTGGTTTCAGTAGGTGGTGCGGACCTCGTATGTCGGTCCTTATCTTTGCGTTTTTTGCTCAAAACTGGAGTCGGAGTATCCGACGACATAATATAATTAAATTTTTTGCCAGAAAAGTGAAGGGCGAACTCCGCCCGATGCTTAATAGTGCGCTTATTGAATCTAGCACAAAAACGGCAGGCTGAGACGTCGTGGTCTGGGCCTAAGCAAGGTATACAGAAAGAGTGGAAATCCTTATGCCGTATTTGCTTCCCACATGAAATGCAATTATTAACTTTGTCTGACATCGGTCTGAGGCAAGAAAAGTTTCCAACGGGTACTTAGCTTTCAAGAAGACTTCGGCTGAAATACTTTCGTAAATCTCAGGAGCTGGCCGACCGGCACTTGCGAACTGCTTCTGCTTCGGGCACCGCGCGGCAAGAAAGACTGGGGGAAATGGCATTGGCTGCCTCTTTTATACCCCTGCCGCACTGACGTCAGGGAAGAAGTGACGACAACCGATGCCGGACCTAGACTTTGGAATTCCGCCGACCGAGGACCCGCCTGACGGCAGGATAACCCATCTGTTATGACTGCAGCTGTATGCACGATGAACATCAGACTTTTCAGAACAGTGGAACCAAAGTTAGCTCTGCTCCTGGAGACCATATCTAGCTTGTAATGAGAAATAAAGGTATGAGGGTTTGCCCACGTAGCAGCTGCACAGATAAGAGTCCATGGGCAACCTAGACTGGAAGGCTACAGAGGTGGCCAAAGCCCTAGTAGAATGACCTTTTGGTTTGATAGATAACTCTTAGTTTCTCAGTTGATTGATGAAGGTAATAATGTGAGACAACCACCTGGATAAGGTCACTTTGGAAACTGGGAGCCCTTGTTTGCCCAGAGCATAGGAAAGGAATAGTTGGTCCTACTTCCTTATATCCTTCGTCCTAGGCAGGTAAAAACGCAATTGTCTATGAACATCCAATTGATGTAATTTGTATTCTGCCTTGTTGGTGTGGTTAGGAAAAAACACAGGTAGGTCTATAGATTGGTTTAAATTATTTTCTGAGCAGACTTTTGGAAAGAAAGAGGGATTAGTCCTGAGAGCAACCCTGTCCTTATGAAAAACTAAGTATGGAGGACGGACACATAGTGCCTGAAGTTCAGAGATGCATCTGGCTGAAGTAATAGCTACCAGAAAGAGAGTTTTCCAAGATAGAAACTTAATGGAGCAGGATGCTGCAGGTTCAAAAGGGGGCATAATTAAGGAGGTTAGTACCAAGTTTAGGTCCCAAGGAGGAGGGGGGGGTCTCTCACTGGGGGTCTAAGGAGAGTAGTCCCTCTTAGAAAAGCTTTACATAGCTTATGAGACATAATGTCTGCATTAGACAACCCAACATGAAAGTTTGAAATGGCCGCTAATTGAACCCTGATTGTAGCAGAAGCGGACCCAGAATGAAAAAGTTCTGCTAGGAACTCCAAGATTTCATGGACTGGGGCTGTAAAGGGATCTATGTTACTAGCCTCTGCCCAACAAGAAAAACTTTTCCATTTGCTAGCATAAGTCCTTCTAGTGGCAGACTTGTGAGAGGAGACAATAATTTCACGTACTGCCGGGGAAATGCTGGGAAGCCTGGCTAAGGTTGGAAGTGGAGCAACCAAGCTGTGAGCTGGAGTGTTTGAAGGGATTGATGCAGCCCACCTGATTGATGAATCAGGAGGTCTGGAATCGGATCCAGAGTCCAAGGCTGCTCGAGAAGGTAATGGTGCAGGAATGGGAACCATATCTGTCGAGGCCAGTAGGGGGCAATGAGGATCATTCTGCAACCCAACGGCATTGCTTTCTGTATGAGTTTCGGTATCAGGGGAAACGGAGGGAAGGCATAAAGTCATCCTTGGGGCCAATCATGGACTAGAGCTTCTCTGGGAGAGTGACCAGGAAGCGGAAGAAAGGAGAAGTAGTTGCTGCATTTGCTGTTGAAGGGGGTGGCAAAAAGGTCGCAGCAAGGCTGTCCCCATTTGCATAAGATCAGATCCGCAACTACCTGGTTCAGAGACCACTCGTGATGCATGAGAATAGCTCTGCTGAGCCTGTCCGCTATGACGTTGGACCTCCCAGGGATGTGCGTCACAATCAGAAATCGTTGGGAGGAAATCGCCCACTGCCAGAGTCTGAGTGCTTCACGACATAGGGGGTAGGACCTGGTTCCGCCCTGCTTGTTGATGTACCACACCACTGCCATGTTGTCCGTTTGAATTGCAATGGTCCCAGAAGGAAGACAGTCCTGAAGAGCTTGCAACGCTAAGAGCACGGCTCTCATTTCTAAGACGTTTATATGCAGATGGTACTCGTGAGGCTGCCAAGTGCCTTGGACTGTCCTGTCCTGATAATGCCACCCCACCCTATCAGGGAGCATCTGTGGTCACTGTGGCAACCGAAGGGGGCTGAATGAAGGGTCTGCCCTGAGACACTAGTGGGGAGACCATACACCAGGAAAGGTGCCTTTTGCATGCTTCTGTAATCATGATCATGTGAGACATGGGAAGCTGTTGGAAAGACCACTTTGTGAACAGGAGCCACTGAAGGATTCTCATGTGAAAGCGGGCCAGAGGGATTAGAAGAACTGCCGCTGCCATGGAACCCAGAGTTTGAAGGACGAATCTGACTTGGATCCTTTTGCTCTGCATTAGAATTTGTACTTGCTGGCGAATTAACGATACCCTGTCTGGCGGAAGCTGTGCGGACATGTTCCTTGTTCTAAGTCTGCTCCTATACAGGTGGTAGATTGACAGGGCAACAAAGCAGATTTTTCAAAGTTTACTGTGATGCCTAGCTGGGAGCAGATTGAGATTGTGTAGTCCCTGGCTTGCAGAAGTTGATGCCTAGTAGTAGCAGTGAGGAGCCAGTCGTCTAGATATGGAAACACCTGGAATCCTTGACGTCTCAGGTGAGCCGTGACCACTGCCATACATTTGGTGAACACCTTGGGGGCTGTGGTGAGACCAAAGGGCAGAGCTCTGAACTGGTAATGACTGGCTCCCAGCCGGAAGCGAAGGAATCTCCTGGAGCGCCTGTCCATTTTGATGTGATAGTACGCATCCTGAAGATCTATGGAGAACATCCAATTGTCCTGATCCAGAAAGGGTAGAATGGACTGTAGCGTGATCATCCAAAACTTTGTTCTTTGAACAGACTTGTTTAGTCTGCTGAGATCCAGAATCGGTCTCCAGTCCCCTGTCTGTTTTGGTACCAAAAAGAACCTTGAGTAAGTTCCGGATCCGTGTTGGTCTGCCGGGACTTCCTGGATGACTCTTTTTCTAGCAGTTTTGAAACTTCTACGACTGCTTGGTCCCTCAGATTGGGTGGAACATCTGGAAGGGATTTGCTTGACGGTAAGGTGGGCTGAGAGAAGGGGATTTTGTAACCTCCGGATATAAGTGACTGTACCCATTTGTCTTGCGTTAAACTTTGCCAGGCTTTTGGGTACAGTGAAAGTCTTCCCCTGACTGCCTCCAGAGATGGGCAGCCGGGCAACCCTTCAGGGATGCTGGAAGGGCTTCTCAGAGAAGGATTCTCTGCTGCCCTGGTTCTGCGGACCCCCTCTGCCATGAGGGTGGCGTCTGTTGTTCTTGTTTCCTCCTCTGCCCCTGGAGGAAAAATCACTACGTGTGTCAGGCGGGGCTCCCTGGGATTTTTGGAACCACGTTTTAACACTCTTCTGACCCTTGGGGTATGGTCTGGAAGGAGTGGAAAAATGGACTCCCACGGCAGAGAGAGTCTTGCCTTCTTGCTCACACCTAGTCAAAGTGTCTTTCACCTGTGCTCCAAAAAGAAAGGAACCGTCAAAGGGGGTGTTCGTGAATGACACTCTAAAGGGTTTCGCAAAATTACACAGCTGCATCCATGCATGTCTCCTAAAGTCACGCCTGTACCTAGGGCTCTACTCGCACCATCGGCTGCATAGGAAATGAGCCTCATGGAGGAGTTGACTACAGAATTAAGGGTCGCCAGCTGGGAAGCCACTCTAGCTTGAACCTCTTCAGCTGATGGATCTTGAAGGGTATCTCCGAGCTCTTTAAGGAGATCCCTCTGAAGCCAGGTAAAATGGCATAAGTAATTCAGTGACCTCATAGAAAAGGTTGCTGAAGCAAACACTCGCTTCCTGTATCTATCCATAGTCCTAGACTCCTTGTTAGGAGGATGGACAGACAAAGAAGTTTCTGCTAACTCTTTTTTCATGGTTGCTGCTGCCACCATGGCATCCACAGGAACACCTTTGGTAAGGAACTGCTTATCAAGGGGTGCAGTAATAAACTTTCCAGGTCTCCTCGGGGTTGGTTCCACTGTATCCGGGGCTGACCAAGCCTTTTGAGTCACCACTGACATGAGTGGATCGAAAGGCGGAGAAACCTAGGAGGTGGAAGGTCGGGAACCAAACGCACCCAGGAATACAGAGTCATCCTTGGTAGGGGCTAGGGGATTCCAGTTCCCCCTCTGATTAAGCATTTCTAGGATGTCTGAGAAGGAAACATCTTCAGAGGGGGACCTTGGGGACCCTTCCGAATCATCTAAGTCTGTATCAGAAGTGACAGACTCAGGGGAGTCAATGTGCTTCCTCTTGCACTTCTTCTTATGAGGAGGCTCCTCTGAATGATCAGGGGAGGCCTCGGAAGAAGAGGAAACACCCAATGGTGTGCCCTGGAGCGCCGGTTCCCCACGCTTGGGGTCTGGAGGAGGAGCAGAGGTTGGCGCAGGCACTACAGGGGACAGAGCCGGTGGGGTCGATCGTGGAGCTGACTCAGAGGCCAGCACACTCCTCATGACATCGAAAGCGCCCCTGCCACGATGCAGAGAAGGATCCGGTTCTGAGGAAATAGGAATCCTTCTCCGCACCGAGGGAGACGGCTCCGAGGCCGATGTAGGAGCTGAGCTCACCTGCGCCGAAGCTCCGAGAGGGAGAACGGGGTCGGACAAGGGTTCGATGCCACTCGCCCCCTCGGAGCCGACGAGGGAGCCTCGGCGCCCAGATCCCTCGATGGACGGCACCATCGAGGGAATCGGAGCCAACGACGGAACCGAAGGAGAAATAGTTATCGGAGCCGACGGTTCCACGACTTGAACCCCAACGAACTCCAGCTCTGAGCTCAAAGGAGTCGGAGGAGGAACATCGATAGAAGTGGATGGAGTCGACACCTGTTGAGGAGGGCTGGACAACATCATGGCAAGGGCCTGCGACTTCAGCAACCTACTGACCACTTTCTCCACGTCGTGATCCGAGAGCCTAGAGGACCGAGAGGAGTGGGAAGATTTGTGACTGCGCTCACTCTGAAGCAGGGGAGACCGAGGAGTCGAATGTATGGATTCCAGAGAAGGGGACCTCAGCCTCTTGTGGCTCCGAAGATTCTGATGGAGCCGACGGGGAGATAGTCTCATCGGTTCCGGCCGGAGCAGAGGTAGCAGGTAAAGTCTGAACCAATGACGGCTCCGAGCTTGGAGCCAATGATTTGGTTGGTTTTGGGGATTTCACAGGCTGAGCCTTGGCCAGTGAATCCTGGGGCTTTAAAAGACCCCTAAGAATAAGCTTATTCTTATGCTCCTGCAGAACTCTTGGACTAAATGCATGGTATATAGAAGAAGAGTCCTGCAGGTGCACTGCGCCTAAGCAGTAGACGCAAGAAGTGTGCCCATCTGTCAGAGACATTTTCTGACAGTATGAGTCACACTTCTTGAATCCAGATACCTTGGATTTTTAGACATCCTGTATCCGACAAAATACCTCAAGAGACACTACACTGATCTTAGTCAAAAGGCCGAGAAGTGATAACAAAATACCACAACACCAATATCAGCAAAAAAGAGAAAAACACACAGTATACTACAGCTAAAGATTTTTATTTATTTATTTTTTAAACTAGGAAGCCTCTAACTTAAACGGCTACCTAAAGCAAGATAGAAGGAAAGCCTTGAAACTAAATGCTAACCTGAAAAGAAAGGGATAGGAGGGGGAGAACTCTCTAATTTAAATGAGTTCTAAGGGGTGGAACTACAATTACACTTAGCTAACACAAGTTATAAAGACTAAAAACTAAACAATAACTCCCAGAAAAAACACTAATCTTAGAAGAAAAGTTCAATAAGAAACTTAATACAAGCCTGAGCCAGTAAAAATGACACCTCGCAGCTGAAGCGGCAAACAAGATCTGGCTAGCTAGTGCTAGGCATCATGGGAAAAGGGGTAGCCTCGAGCCAGTAAACACCTCTCGAGCTATAGAAGATGGCCGAGTCGGAGCCGAGGATCGGCTCTGATCCCAACCAGCAACAACGAAGGTGAGATGGTCAACTTAACATCATCTATTTTATAGATCTAACAAAATGTCTGAATTTTTACAGTAAACGTGTCTACATCTGAAAACTGTGTAATACTCTTAATACGACAAATATCAAAATATTTAAAAATCCTTTAGCTTATTAAACTACTAA
Organism: Protopterus annectens; assembly: GCF_019279795.1. Classification (NCBI taxonomy): domain Eukaryota; kingdom Metazoa; phylum Chordata; order Ceratodontiformes; family Protopteridae; genus Protopterus; species Protopterus annectens. Next base: position 1,225,612,572 of record NC_056744.1, read on the forward strand.
ATATGTACATTACTGAGGTTGAAGAGAATGCCTTGCTATTTCTATGGAGTAAAAAAAAAAAAAACATATTTGCAGTCTATATTGCACTCAAAAGTTAAATGTGGTCAATTCAAATCCCATTCTACCTTTCCGGATTCAAAAATACTGAAAAATGTACTTTACTTTCTATCAAAATGGATGAACTGACTCAGCAATAAAACACTCAAACTTCAGCTTTGACTTATGAAATGAGTTACTTCAGGTAATCTTAGTGAATCTAATAACATACAACATGTAAAAAGCTTCAAAGTTCCCATGACCAAGCTTCAAATTTCAGCTTTCAGATTATGTTCAAATATTTTTATATGATTTTCTATAAATTATATGAGATCTTGTACAATCACATTTCTGTCATATGCAGATATATGTTAATTATATTTTTATGTCATATTTTCCCAATAATACTCTACCTTATTCTACATATACTGCATTTCTAAAATGTTCATCAAAGAGCTATTTAATCATCAGCTCTTTATTACAGATTCATTATAATTTTTTAGTACCATCAAGGTGTTTTTTTTTAATTTCCCATTACATTTTGTTCTAGTTGAGGACTGTCAGCTCTATACATTTATGTAAATCAGTGTAAAACTCCTTCATGAAGTTACATGCTGTTGCGTCAATGAAGCTGATGCTGTCAAGAATTAATTTTGAAATCTCATCGCAAAACTTGAAGTTAGTTCATATGTAATCCTTGAACTCTGATATATTTGACTTGGGGATTTTTAATGCAAAAATCACTAGTTAGTTGGCCTGGCTTAAAGGGGAAGAAATACCATGGGAACAGTGCTTGAAATGCCTCTATTTCTAAGGACCAGATCAAGAAACTTAAGTCCTTTAATGGGTTTGTTAACTATCTGATCCAATGAGTTTTTGTTTATTAAATCTAAGAAATCTAGAGGTAGAAGTTGCCCAAGATAATAGAGCTCCTGTTTACAGTGAGTTACGGTACATTTATGAATCTTATTAAGTATCATGGGACATGGAGGGTGTCTTGGAAAAGGCTGTATGTTGGTAGTTTGCCCTGTTTATGGTGATCTGAAATTCTTTTGAGTTCCATTAGTAGATCTATGGGAATCTGCATGGAGTTGATATGGTCTGCATCAAATATGGAAATGCCATTGAGCCTGATGGCATGGTAGGTGCAAAATCCAGATATGCCGGTAGGGCTTCTTTACCATGTCTCAATTATTATCCAAATACAGATGTGTTCCAAATGCAAAATTTGTTGAGGACTTCTGACACTGTGCAAAGAAACATATCAAAGTCAAAACTGTATCACAGTAATGCTTACTATGTTGGATTCTGCCAAAAGAGGCACTACAGAGGAAGCAAAGGCTTTAGCCAATACACCGAAGCCTTGGAATAAAATGTACAGACCATCTTGTTTTTAGGCTGTACCATGCTGACACATACTGTTCCCACTGGAAAGACACCAACTATTTGACCAACTATTGAAAAAAATGATCTTTTCTTTGTACACAGGCAGTGTTCTTGGAGAAGTAAGGCTTCCACTCAGGACAAGTGTTTTGTCTGCATTTATCACATCCATGAAGAGTTCCAATTTTTCTCTCCGAGTCCCTAAATGTGTTGCACTCCAAAGCATTAACCTTCACAAATACAACCACCATGTCATAGTCATATCTTTCAGATGAAAGGATCTTTGGAGCCCTTATGATGTCAGAGATCCTGGCTCCTGAAGCTAACTGATATCCTATCTTTATCCAGCTTAGACAGCAGAGAATGTGTGTGCCTAATTATGGAGTTACCTTTAGGTAGGCAAAACTGGAGTGTTCTCTCTCTCGTGGGATTCCCTTGGTGATTACTGTGGATTAAATTAAAATCCTATTCCTTTATTAAATATACCCTTCTTTTATAATTATCTCTCACTCCAGACTTGCTGCCTGTTTAAAATTATACAATATATGAAATGAAGGGTGCTATAATCCATGTGTTTATTTCCTGCCCCATGTCCTTCATTTCAATACCAAGATTAGTGTATTTGTCTTCTAATTAAGGCTTCTTCAAGTTAAAATAAGAATTTCTTGTATTGCCATTAATTGTACATTTGGTGCAGAAGAGTGAGGTAATGAAGCAGTGAGAGTACCACAATAATGCAAATGAATGGAATGAATTTGCTCCAGTCTTGTGCATAGATGTGAGATACCATGGCCAATCAGGTGGGAGCCATATGACTGGTGTTTAGCTTAGGAATGGCCAATCTGCTGAAGATAGGGGTTTTAGTTAATGACAGTTCCATGTCATTGACAAAGTGCAACAGTCCTCATTAACAGGCAACCTAAATGTAAAGCTAGAAAGGAAGGAAATAATCTGGCAAAGTCAAACTTATGGCCCATACAGGTTATGGGCTGAATGGCTACAGCTCTTTCAGATGTCTGTTGTAACTATAACAGCTGGACCACACAACTTTTACTAAGAAAGAAATCCCAAAAGTAATGCTATACCACCCTACCTTATGAAAAACACTTGTATGAGGAAGCCCAGCCCCCTTACGTGAAACTCCAACAAACCATAATCTATTCATAACATTTCTTTAACCATTAAACCTTGCTACACCATCAAAAACTGCCCTAATTCCTCTGGAATTGACACAAAAAAAACCCAGCACTAATGAGGACAAAAGGACTAAAAACCGACAAAAAATACTATTTAGCAATTGTCAATACTGATTTATTTATTAACATATGATTACCGGAAAGTTCCGACTGGGTCAGAGTCTGTGAATGCCCGGGGATGAAAGCTCCAAATTATTATGAAACATTTTAAGAACAATAATTTAAAAGTGTTTAAAATAATACAAATACACACAGTTTAAATAATTATACCAAATTAGACATAATATGAAAACATTGTTAAGAATAAATACAAGTTATACGACAATGGTTTAATAGAGAAATGTTACCCAGTTTATAGAGAAATTAAAGGTAAGTTAGTATAATACAAATAGGAATTGCAATATGAAATGACAGAAAAGCAGGCTTATGGTATATTTAGAGAGAAAACCAGAGGAGAGAAGTTGATAGAAGTCAGTGAAAAAGGGAGAGTAATGATATGTCAAGTATGAATAGGTGTTTGTTCACATTTAGGGATATAATTTATCCTGGTGTTGAGCAAGGAGCCAGCTTTTGGCTACAGAGTCTTTCAGAATGGCTTTGAAGGATGTGAGGTAGGGTATACTGACCTGTTGGACAGAAATAAGGGGCTCCATACAAACTCTTACAGTTGCTGAACAGGCGAAAAGGGCACTACAAGAAAATGCATCTGCCAAACCAGAACAAACGGATTCTGAAATCTACATACAAGGACCAGCTTTTACTACACACCTCTTTAAAATCAGGATGCCTTTTAAGCCTCCGGACATGGTACCCTTTCAAGACTGAATCCTGTCTTTTTCTCTTTTAAGTGACTTCACTAATGCCTTTAAAAGATTACATTTTTCAGCACACCCTGTCATTACTTATTACTCCTCACTATGAGACAGTTTTTACTACAACGTGTTCTTTGGAAAGTAAACCTCTCTGGACACAATTTTTTGGACAGATTCTTTTTTTGTCTATACAAGATTACCTTTTACAAAGGGTCCCTTCTTCTATAGTTCCTAACATGATTACTATTCACCAGCAAGAGATTAGAATTTACCTCTTTTTTTAAATATTTTGACCATGGCATACACCAGTATAACATTTCCCAAAACTTTATTTAATCAGGGTATAGTTAAAATCTTAGCTTGTCTTTAGAAATAGGGCCCTGTGCAAAAGGTAATCTTGTAAGGTTCCCAATTTGCTGACTATTTGTCCTACCAGAGGTTAGCTTTTCTCTGTTTTAACTGTTGCTTGCAGTGTGAAACACATGCATAACATCTCCCAAACCTTTTAAAAAAACAGGATACAATTACCATAAAATACAATATTCTCAAGTCAAGGAGACAGATGGTCAGCATTTGTGAACAGCCACCTGAAATACACTGCAGCTCTTAAAACACACCACCACAAAGGCAGAACATGACATTCAGACTGGAGTACTAAAACTCTACTTTCATTGCTATTGCTAATACCCCGTACATTTCTGAAACTCTCTTAGTATATGTAAGCAATGCCTGTCACTATTATCACAATCCCTGCAAAAAGCTTTAAAAATATTCAGTCAGCAGTAAATTTCAACTCCAGTCTTTTTTCATTCCCATAAAACTGGGGTACATATGAAAAAAAACAATTATGTTTTAATGGTTGTTGTTTGGAAGTGATTGTTTATGTACTACAACATATTTACTTGTCTGGAATAGAAAAATACAACTGTTTGTAAGGTTTTTCAAAGATTATTTGCAATATGTATATTTAAAAAAATGTAAATGATTTTGGTTGTATGTTAAGAGGAAACAGAATATCAGAACACAGACTCCCATTGGCTAAACTTCATCCCTAGCTGACTGGCAATTCCCAAGTTAAACACCCAATCATATTACTCCCAACTAACTGGCCATGGTATCTCACATATATCCACAGGACTGGCCCAATTTTCTTCCAATCCTTTGCATACTTGTGGAACCATCACTGTTTTATGACCTTAACCCCTCTCTAACTAATTAGCAGTTTGGAGTGTGAGATATCAATAAAGGAAGAGGATTTTATTTTAATCCATGAGGAAACCCTGGGCTAAATACTAAACAGTCACAGAGGGAATTCCACAAGAACTTTTAGCAAAATCAAGCAATGGTGATGCTTCTTAACTAGTTACTTTACTCTGAAAAAAAAACACAGAACTCCAGTTCTACTTATCTAAGAGCAAATTATTTATCCTGCTGGAATCCTAGATATCCTCAGAGTAGGTAATGAGCAATGGCTGAATAAGGGAAATGTACTCACAGAAAGGAGTGTGTGTTGAGCAGATGGAAAGAGTACTATGAGGGGCTGATGAATAAACAGAATGAGAGAGAGAGAAGGTCGGATGATGTTGGAATAGTGAATCAGGAAGTGCAATGGATTGGCAAGGAGGAAGTAAAGACAGCTATGAAGAGGATGAAGAATGGAAAGGCTGCTGGTTCAGGTGACATACCTGTGGAAGCATGGAGGTGTTTAGGAGGGATGGCAGTGTGGTTTTTAACCAGATTGTTTAACAAATCCTTGGAAAGTGAGAGGATGCCTGAGGAGTGGAGAAGTGCATTGGTAATAAGAATAAGGGTGATGTGCAGAGCTGTAGTAACTACAGAGGTACAAAACTGAACAGCCACAACATGATGTTATGGGAAAGAGTAATGGAAGCTAGGTTAAGAAGGGAGGTGCTGATTAGTGAGCAGCAGTACGGTTTCATGAAAGGAAAGAACACTAGACATGCGATGTTTGATCTGATGGCGTTGATGGAGACAGTATAGAGACGTTCAGAAGAAGTTGCATTGTGTCTTTGTGGACTTAGAGAAAGCATATGACAGGGTAGCTACAGAGGAGTTGTGGTATTGTATGAGGATGTCGGAAGTGGTACAGGATATGTACAAGGGCAGTGTGATGGTGGTGAGGTCTGCTGTAGGAGTGACAGATGCATTCAAGGTGGATGTGGGATTGCATCAAGGATCAGCTCTGAACCTTTCTTATCTGCAATGGTGATGGACAGGTGAGATCAGACAGGAGTCCCCGTGGGCTACCATGTTTGTGGATGACATTGTGATTTTTAGTGAGAGTAGGGAACAGGTTGAGAAGACCTTGGAGAGGTGGAGGTATGGTCTAGTGAGAAGAGGAATGAGGGTCAGCAGGACTAAGAAAGATTATATCTGTGTGAATGAGAGGGAAGGCAAAGGAATGGTGAGAATGCAGGGAGAAGAGTTAGTGAAGGTGGATGAGTCTAAATACTTGGGATCAACAGTTTGGCGTAATAGTGAGTATGGAAGAGAGGTGAAGAAGAGAGTGCAGGCAAGGTGGAAAAGAGCGTCAGGAGTGATTTGTGACAGACAGGTACTAGTAGGAGTGAAAGGGAAGGTCTACAAGATGGTAGTGACACCAGGTGCATTATATGGGCTGGAGACGGTAGCACTGACAGAAGTCACAGCTGCAGATGGCAGAGTTAAAGATAAGATTTGAATTGGGTGTGATGATGGTCAGCTCAGGTTTGACATTTTGGAGAGAAAGCCAGAGAAGTGAGATTGTGTTGGTTTGGACATGTACTGAGGAGGGATGTTGGGTATATTGGAAGAAGAATGCTAAGGATGGAGCTGCCACGTAAGAGGAAAAGAGGAAGGCCTAAAATAACGTTTATGGATGTAGTGAGACAGGACATGCAGGTGGTTGGTGTGGCAGAGCAAGATGCAGAGGATGTGACCCCTAATGGGAGCAGCCAAAGGAAAAAGAAGATGAATCACCTATAAATGTAAAACATTTAAATTAGTATACAGGTTTGGAATAATAGAATTGAAGTGATTTGACTCTTGGTGACTCTTCTATAAGCAAGATGAGGTGCTGGATTTATGCTGAGGCCTAGACTTCCTAGATCTAAGAGACTTTGATTAAGATTTTAATTAAGAAATACATAGAATAAACTATATTTAGCTATGTGCACTAGTTTATGGAGAAAACACTAACACAGCAACATGTAACTAAAGAAGATGTTTTAAGGAAGAAAGAATACTCATAGCTATCAAAAGTAAAACGAAGATCTGATTTATACAATGGTTGTGGTATGTGCCATTCTATGCAAGCAATGGGCTTTGAAGGCAACTGTGAACATACGAGCAGTAAAGAGCAGATATGGGCTGCTTGGAGGACTGAACAGTAATCCAGATGCTGTAGCTTGTTGAATAGCTATAGGCAGCTGTGGGTCGTTCTAATTTCCACTAGTAACTCTATATAATGGTGTGGGAGAAGTAGGAGATATTTATACAGGTATAGATCAAGACACCTGTGTCTTTACAGTGCCATAGTTTTCTAGCATTTGAAAAAGAGGCATTTCTTGTACTTCTAAAGCTATTCCTTTTTATGGTTTCCTTTTTCTAGCTTGATTACTTTGAAAAACATTTCCCCTGTCTGTAGCAAGAAAGTACAGTTGTGTACACTTACCATAAATGTAGATGTCCGAGTGTATTCAAAGTTGCAGTCATCACATTTGGGTTATCTGCCTGCAGGTAGCCCTCAGCCAGCCTGAATACCAGAGTCTTAGATTCCTCTGTCGGATGTTGTCTCTTCTTCCATGACATCAGGTCGTCAGGGGTATAAAACATGCAGCCGACACCATTACATCAGTTTTTCTTGCCCCAGATGTCAGGTGCCCCCACAGTGGGAGGCAATTATATGTTATGGTACACCTCCATCAAACAGTAAATACACCAAAAAACTTAAATACACCAAACAAGAAGGAAAGGTAGAGCCAAGAGAAGTCAGGAGGCTGGAGGGAGGGTAACCAGGACTGCAACAGGGAATACACTCGAACATCTACATTTATGGTAAGTGCACACAACTGTACTATGTTCTTCATGTTTCACTGTTGCAGTCATCACATTTGGGTTGATTCCCAAAGCTAAGGAAGGGAGGAGGAAGTTAGAGAGCATTAGGGCCAGCTATTAAGCCCTGCAAGACAGCAGTGGCAAAACCAGCTCTGGATTTAGAAAAAATCTGCATGTGGTAATGCTTGGTGAAGGTATGTACAGAGCTCCAGGTAGCAGCTTTTAGGATGTCCCTGGTAGGGACTCCTCTGAGAAAAGCTGCAGAGGTAGCTGCAGCCCTGGTGGAATGTGATCTTATCCCCTGTGCGGTAGGTTTTCCATGGTGCTTGTAGCAGAAATGAATGCAATGGGCTATCCATTTAGAAATGGTTTGCTTTGCAATGGCCTTCCCCTCTGCCCCTGCAGCAAAGCCAACTAGCAGCTGTTCAGATTTTCTGAGAGGTTTAGTCCTGTCCAAATAAAATCTAAGTTGTCTGTGCACGTCCAGAGAGTGCAGTATTCGTTCTCCTTTGTTTTATGGATTAGGGAAAAATGTAGGCAAATGAATGGACTGATTTAGGGCCACACTAAACACCACCTTGGGCATAAAGGAAGGATTGGTCCTGAGGGAAACCCTGTCTGCGTTGAAGAAAATGAAGCGTTCCACTGCCATGAGGGCCTGTAATTCAGACACACTTCTTGCTGAAGTGATGAAAGCTGTTTTCCAAGAAAGGAATTTCAACTTTGCAGTTGCAGCTGGCTCAAAGGGAAGGAGAGTGAGCTTTTCCAATACAAAGTTAAGGTCCCAGGCTGGAGTAGGGGCTCTCCTGGGGGGTCTTAAATTTGTGGCCCTTCTAAGGAATTGCTTTAGCAGGGGGTGAGAGAAGAGAGGTGGCTCAGTATTATAATGTATTGAAATGGCAGAGGCATAAATTTTAATTGACGAGAAGGATAGGCCCTTGTAGAGCATTTCTGTTAAGTACTGAAGAATATGAGGTAAGCTGGTCACCATTATGCCCATCACCTGAGTCTGGCTCCAGGAACAGTATCTTTTCCACTTTTCAGCATAGGATTTTCTAGTACTAGGCCTCCTTGCCTCCAGAATGACATCTAGCACCTGCTTACTGAGGGATGCTATTAGAGAGCTCAAGGAATTAGCCAGGCTGCAAGGTTCAGGGTTTGAAGCTGTGGGTGCAGAACCTGGCCCGCCTGTTGGGGCAGCAGGGAAGGGGTCTGAGGCAGGTGCCATGGTTCCAGCAGTGTTATACTGCGCAAGAGGGGGTACCAGTGCTGGCGTGGCCAGTCTGGTGCAATCAGTATTGTCCTTGGCTTGTCCTGTTTGATCTTTTGCAGAACCTTCGAGAGGAGAGGCAGTGGGGGAAAGGCATAAACTGAGAGGCTTTCCCAGGTAAACGACAGGGCATCCACTTTCCAAACTTGATTGTGGGAAATCATTGTGCAGAATTTGTCCAATTGGTAGTTCTGAGAGGAGGCAAACAGGTCTACAACTGGAGTCCCCCATTTGTTCCTCAAGAGGTTGAATATTTTTGGTTCCAGTTTCCATTCATGTGGGTCTGCTTAGGTCATCTGCCAGCGAATTTAGCTTGCCTGGCAGGAACTGAGCTTGCAGGTGCACTTGGTAGCTCAAGGCTGTGTTCCACAGAGCCATGGCTAGTCTGCAGAGAGGGTACGAGTGGGTTTCCCCCTGCTTGTTTATGTACCACATAACTGTGGTGTTGTCTGTTTTTACCAATAGTTGTCCTGGAAGAATGCAGTCTTTGAAAGCTGTCAGGGAATTTTCTACAGCTAACATTTCTTTTTGGTTGCTATGCAGGTGCATCTGTCTCGGGTTCCATTTGCCCTGAATGCATTGCCCTGCCAAGTGAGCCCCCATGCATAGTCTGATGAGTCTGTTGTTAGGGTTTGGGCAGCAGGGGGTAGAGTGAAAGGGAGCCCCTTGTTGTGGTAGCAGGCCTCTGTCTACCAATAGAAAACTGTCTTTATACAAGGAATGATAGGAATCATTGATTCCAGGTCCTGAGAATGTTGACACCATAGGCTTTTTAGATACCATTGTAGTTTCCTCATATGCAGTCTTGCATATGGAATAAGTAGAATGCAAGAGGCCATAAACCCTAGGGCTTGCAGAATTTTCCTTGCAGATGGCTGGGTCTTTGTGGCAATAGTTTGAAGTAGGTTGTCAAATAAACTTGTTTCTCTGGAGTGAGAAAAGCCATCTGGGAAGTTGTGTTCAAGCTTGCTCACAGGAATACAATCTATTGGCAGGGTACAAGGTGATATTTATTTTCATTTATGGTGTACCCCAGCGAGGTCAGAAGTTTATTTACAAATGCCAGATGTTTTAATAGCAAGTCCTGGCTTTCTACCTGAATCAGACAATCATCCAAGTACAAGTATATTTGAATATTTATCTGCCTGCAAAATGCAATGGCTGGAGCTAGACACTTTGTGAATACCCTGAGCGCAGAAGATAAGCCAAAGGGAAGTGCAGAGAACTGATAGTGCATGGAGCCTGCCCTGAAGCGCAGGTATTTCCTGCAAGCTTCCCTTATTGGAATGTGCAGGTAAGCTTCATTTATGTCTAAGGTTGCCAACCATGCATCTTTGCCTAGCATAGGAAGCAGCTGTTGAAGTGTTAGCATTCTGAATTTTGGGATTACCAGAAAGGTGTTTAGAATAGAGAGGTCCAGGATAGGATGCCAGGAGCTGTCTTTTCTGGGTACCAAGAAAAGTCTTGAATAAAAACCTTGTCCCCTTTTTTCTGCTGGGAAAGGTTGAATAGCCCTGATACTTAGAAGAGAGAGAACCTGCTGTTGAGCCTCCGCCCACTGATTTGGGGGTAGGTCTGGCCAACCGTTTGGGGTTGGTATGGTGTGGAAGAGGAATCTGTATCCTAGGGAAACTATATTCAAAACCGGTTTGTCCTGGGTAATGAGTTCCCAGTTTTTTGCATGCAGGGCGAGCTTTCCTCCTAAGGGAGCAGGCAGTTGAGCAGGGCTTGGAAGGGTTAAGGTTAAGTCATTGTGCCATTTTTCCATAGGGGGGTGGCTTACTACTCCCTGCTTTGGAAGTGGGAGGCCCCCACTGCTTAGGCCTGTGCGTAGCCTGAGAGTGTAACCTAGGTGGTCTGCTGTTCCTGGGTTTGGACTGAAAAGGCCTGGAAGAGACTGGAAAGGACCAATTCTTTGAAGGCCAATGCCTACTAAATCTGGGAGGCTGTACTTGTAGGAAATCTTTAACAGTTTGCATAGATTTAGCTTTTTCCTCCATCCTTTTGAAAACTTCTTCCGTTTTGTTGCCAAACAGGCGGTCTTGGTTTAAGGGAGCATCCAGTAATTTAGCTTTAACATGATCTGGCAAGTTTTGCTCTTTAAGCATGACTTCTAAGTACAGAGCCAGTGACAGTAGCCATGCAAGATGCTTCTAAAGTGTCAAAACCACATTGCAAAGTATGTTTACCAACTTGTTCTGCAGAATGCATTAAATCCTGTAATTCTTTGTGTTCAGCACAGTCAGGAATCAACATCATTTTCTGTTTGAGCAGTCGCATAATATGCTGCTGGTACTTTAACATATGAAACTGCCAATTTAAAGCCCTAATGGCCAAAGTAGCAGAAATGTATACCTTCTTACCCCATCTGTCCAAGGCTCTAGAATCTCTATCAGAAGGGATAGGATTTTTGGCAGCAGTAGCCTTAATGCCTTTTGGTCCTTGGGAAATGGTCTCTGGATCCGCTGTAGGATTCTTGAAGAGGAACTTGTGAGAGTTAGGTACTCTGTAATACCCGTCAGGTTTTCTGGGAGCTGGAGGTAAAGTGTCTGGGGAAAGGCTAGATTCCAAGAAAGCATCATCTACAATGTCCAGAACAGGAGGGATAGGTAAAGGCCTGTGTTGAGGAAGGAGTAAGAATTCCCTAAGCCTCTTTTTGGAGTCAGAGTAATCCTGGCTTTCCCAGCGGAAATGCTCCCTAAGAGTGTGCAAGGTTTCACCAAACGAAAAATCTTCTGGAGGGGAAGCAGAGGGAATGGAATCCTCTGCATCAGAATCCTCATAGGTAGATAAGGGCAAATCCTGGTAATCAGAAGGAACAGAAATATCAGATTCCTGATCAGAAGAATCAGAAGGAAAATCAGTTCTAGGTCTCTTAGAGGGGGAAGGCTGGCTTCCCCTAATTAAGGTAATAAGGTCTTCAGCCATTCTAAGCATTTGTTTTTTTAGGCATATGGGCCTGAGCATGTGGTTTGGACATCGGTTTTCAAGGCGTGGTGCGAGTTTTAGGCCTGGATGAAAAAGATGGCGTCGGTTTAAAATGCAAGTCTGTAGGCCTGAATACACCCTCAGAAGCCGGTGACTGCACAGTGGCTCCGGACCCATCCAAGGTAGAGACATCCGCAGGTTCCATAGTTGAAGAAGCATCTCGTGGCATACCGGACTCCGAATGGGTCTCAGTAGAGGCTTGCGAATCTGAAGTAGCAGGTATCAGGGTCTGCGAAAGCACCTCACTGAGTACTGGCGGACTGGCGACTAGCTTAACGGAACCATCGCCAGCAGTTTTGGACCTATGCAATCTATCTCTGTCTTTATCCTTATGTTTTTTCAGAAGATCGGTAGTCGGATGGCTTAACGAAGCCATTTTGGAGTATGGATACAGAGTACCAAAATAATTTGCTGCAAAAATAGCCCGATGACGAATAGTTTGGGGTTGAACAAGGCACAAAATCGACAGTGAGGGACATCGTGGTTTGGGCCTAAGCAGGGAATGCAGTACGAATGAAAATCTTTATGAGGTATTTGCTTTCCACAGGTAAGATAATTGTTAACTTTTACTGACATCAGTTGGAGCAAGAAAAAAGATCCCCAATGGGGTACTTATCTTATTTTTGAAGACTTCGGTTCTGAAACTCGAAAACGAAAATTTCAGGAGTTGGCTAACCGGCACTTGCAAACTGCTTCTGCTTTGAGCACCACACGGCAAGAAAGACTGATGTAATGGCGTTGGCTGCATGTTTTATACCCCTACGACCTGACGTCATGGAAGAAGAGACAGCATCTGACACAGGAATCAAAGACTCTGGTATTCAGGCCGGCTGAGGGTTACCTGCAGGCAGATAACTCAAATGTGATGACTGCAACAGTGAAACATGAAGAACATCTAAACAGTACAGTTGTGTACACTTACAATAAATGTAGATGTTCAAGTGTATTCACTGTTGTAGTCATCACATTTGGGTTATCCCTGCCAGGGTAACCCTCGGCCGGCCTGAATACCAGAGACTTACTATTTCTGCATTGGCTGCTGTTGCTTGAGGACTGACGTCAGGTCATCAGAAGTATAAAGTAAGGCAGCCGATGCCATTACATCAGTTTTTCTTGCCCTAACCTGTCAGGAACCCCCAAGTAGAAAGCCACGGTCTGGTGGAAGAAACCCCACCAGTGGAAAATAAATACCAATATGTCCCTTGAAGGAAAGGAGAACAACAAGTTAGAATGGTAATAGAAGAAGAAAAAGAAGAAAAGGGGGATGGTGGGGGAGGAACCAGGACTGCAACAGTGAATACACTTGAACATCTACATTTATGGTAAGTGCACACAACTGCACTATGGTCTTCGTGTTTCACTGTTGCAGTCATCACATTTGGGTTGATTCCCAAAGCTGAGGAAAAGGGTGGAGGCAGTCAATGAAACTAGGGTCTGGCTAGGATGCCCTGCAAGACTGCAGAGGGAAACCCTGCCCTGGATTTAGAGAAGAGAGGCAGGTGGTAATGCTTCCTACCACAAAACACTAATGTATGCGAGAGATGCAATTATACAGCCAAACTGGAAGCTAAGCTGTCTCCACCCAAGAATGGAACAGACAGTCAAGAGGAGAAGGTTAACACTTGCACCACAACCCCAGCAGCACACAGACCTACTAAAACAGCACTGGCAAAAAATACACATAAATACACAAAATCATACTCGGAGGCTCTAAATAAAAACCTGCAAAAGCATCACAGACCTCCAAAGCAGACACCCAAACATCCTGCACTTCCCATCACAAACCAGACAACACATAAAACACAAAATCAGTGTGCCGCACAATCACAGCCCTTAAGGTGAAATAACATACCTAACACACTAGTAATAGGTGACTCTATAGTCAGGCACACCGACGTCCCACTCACTAGGCTGGATAAGCAGAAGGTTACTGTTAGCTGCCTACTGGGAGCCAGAATCCGCCACATAGCACAAGCACTCAGGTCACTCCAGAACAAGTACAAATATGACTCTGTCATTGTTCATGTTGGTGTGAATGACCTGAGACGTACCTCCCTGGACTACATGAAAAGAGACATGGAAGAGCTGTCTGATCATGTAGCCAAGGCTGGTATGACCCTGACCCTAAGTAGCATCCTGCCCTCACCAAGAATGATACCTCAGTATAAAGAAAAAATGATCGATTTCAACAATTGGCTAAGCTTCATTCAAAGGGGATCCTGTGTCTGTCAGCCTGGGACGACATGCTCAACAAGCTGCATTGCTTCAAAAGAGACGGCTTGCACTTGTCACGCATAGGCTTTTGAATACTGGCCAAGGCTCTTGCTGCCCCCATAGTGCCTTTTTTAGGCAAGGCTCAAAAGTCAAACCCACCTCCGTAAACAGCACAATTAACAAAAAACTGAGGGTTATGCTACTCAACGCCAGGAGTTTAAATCTCAAAATGCACGCGCTTGAAGCACTCCTCAGTATGGAGAATATCGACATCTGTACAGTAACTGAAACCTGGTTCAAAGCCCCAGAAAGCACCCCAGCACTACCGGGCTACAACTCATACCACATGTTTTGGCCACAGAACACGGACCGAAACACAAAAGGAGGGGGTGTATCCATATTCATCAAGGATACCTACACCTCCAGGTTAGTGGCGCAGCATGATACCTCTGAGATCATCCATGTGCAACTAACATCGGGCAAATCTGCAATGCAAATTCTGGCCTGCTACAGATCACCCTCCATGACCCAGGACTACCACTCCACCTTTCTGGAGACACTGGAAAACATGAAGGTCCTACCAAACACTCTGATATTGGGTGATTTAAATTACCCTATGATTCACTGGGAAAACTATTCGAATACAAATTCCCAGGCCCAGCGCTTCCTGGAATTCATCAACTCAAACGCCCAGGATCAGCTGGTAAAATCCCCTACCAGAGGTGAAAACATATTGGACCTGGTCATCACCAACATGGGCGACAGTTGTTCCACACCAGAGGTCAACCCATCACTGGTTAGATCAGACCATAAACTAATCACTCTGGATGTCCACACCCCACCACCACCCCCAACTAAGGAAACCACAGTAAAAAACTTTTCTAAAGCAAACTTCACCTTACTTAAGACAGAGGTGGTACGTTTTACAGCCCCCACGCTAAAGGATAATGCTGCCCAAGATGCAGAAACCTTTACAAATGCACTCTATGAGCACCTACAAGGATGCATGGATCATGCCATCCCTAGCAAAACCAAGACTCACTCCTCTAAGAGAAGGAAACCAGTCTGGTGAACCCCTGCAATAAACAGGCTATACAATAGAAGGAGGACACTATTTTAGAAAAAAAGCAAATCCCAAGAAGAAAAGACATCCCTGATTAATATCAGTAAGAAAGTGAGGTCCCTCATGAAATCATCCAAGGCTAACTTCGAAAGAAAAATAGTCAAGGATTCAAAAGATAACCACAAAGCCTTCTTTAGCTATGTTAAGAATCTAAGTGGCAACTCGCAGATCTGCACTTAACTAGTGCAAAATAGCACAAAATATACTGAACCTACTGATATTGCCAACATCCTGGCAGATAGAGTCAGTGCAAACTTCACCCCCTTCTCACCTCCAAAAGGGCCCACAACAATACCGGAAAAGTGTAGTGTCCCAAAAATCACAGACGCACAGGTGAAAACAGCCCTTTCAAAAGCCAAAAACAGCGTCAATGGGACCAGATGGTTTCCCAGGCTGCGTCTTGCACGAACTACAGAATGAACTAACCCCCCACCTAAACGCACTGTTCAACCTCAGCCTCTCCATAGGCTACGTGCCCATAGAATGGTGCACAGCAACGGTTATTCCTCTCCACAAAGGAGGGGCCACAACTGACCCTGGGAACTATCGCCCCATAAGCCTGACTAGCCTGGTCTGCAAGGCTATGGAGTGCATCATCATGGAACTCATTAACAAAGACATTGGAAACCTCCAAACACCTGACCCGAACCAAGTTCGACTTTGTTAAGGGCAGATCATGCCTACTAAACCTGGTTGACTTCTTTGAGACAGTCAACAAGGCCATAGATGAGGGAAAGGTGGTTCACACAGCCTACCTTGACCTCGCCAAGGCTTTTGATACCATTCCCCACTCGGGTATTACAGAAAAACTCACCAGCCTGAACATAAACCCCTATGTCACAAGATGGGTTGCCAACTGGCTTACAGACAGAACTCTCACAGTAAGAATAGTGGGTTCCAGGTCCGACTCTAAACCAGTCACAAGTGGTGTCCCGCAAGGCTCGGTCCTGGGACCCCTACTGTTCGGCATATACTTCTCAGAAGTACAGGCAAACACAGGAGGACTATGGTTAACCAAGTTTGCCGATGACTGCAAACTGGGAGCCATAACTGACTCTCTGGCTGACACGGACATCCTCCAAAAGGGCCTTACTGAGATGGACACCTGTTGTCAAGGTCATGGCCTCAAGCTAAATGCCAAAAAATGCATAGTCATCCCGTTTGGGAAAAACAAAACACCCACGAATTACCACATAGGTGGCAGCCCCCTTAATACAGAAGAGGTAATAACAGATCTGGGGACCCAGGTAGATAGTAATCTCTCCTTTGACAATCATATTGCCATAGTAGTTAGGAAATCCTTCTGTGTAGCCCATCTAATTACTATAGGGTTCACATCTAGAAATAAAGAGGTTATAGTACCCCTCTACTCGTCACTCATCAGACCCATCATAGAGTACAATGCCCCATTTGGGATGTACCTCACAAGACACTTCCAACAGCTGGAAAGACCACAAAAGTACCTCACCAAGAGGATTACTGGCCTCAAACATATGTCCTATGCAGACCGATTGAAAAAACTCCAGCTGTACTCAGTGGCATATCGCTGACTCAGAGGTGATCTCTGCCTGACTTCCAAAGCCATGTCCAACTCAGAATTGATGGACATGCTCCACCTAAAGAAATCCAAGTCACTGCAAGCCATGCGCTCTAGTGTACTAAACCTCACCACAACAATAAATAGAACCTGCTGGAGGGATAGATTCCTGTCACAGAGACTCCCCATGCTTTGGAACAAAATTCCAAATTACATCAGGCAGAGCCCCTCACTAACAATGATGAGTGGATGGGTAACAGAAAATACACCCCTGGGATCACTTCAATGGCTCTGCTTGACGGAGGATCAGTTAATTAATCAATGGGGCGACGAAAGCAGACACACTCTGGCTAGGCTTATAAATGCCCTCGGGCAGACAGCCCAGTACCTACCTATGAACCTATGAACCTATAAAAAGTGTGAACAGATGTCCAGGTGGCAGACTCCAGGAAGTCCCTGGTGGGGACTCCTCTGAGGAAAGCCACAGAGGTAGAGGCTGCTGTGGTGGAGTGTGTCCTGACTCCCTTGGGGAAGGCTTTCCATGTTGTTTGTAGCAGAAATGGATGCAGTGTGCTATGCATTTGGAAATGGTTTGTTTGGATATGGCTTTGCCTTCTGCCCCTGTAGCAAAGCTAACCAGCAATTGATCAGACTTTCTGAAGGATTTAGTCCTGTATAGGTTTAACCTGAGCTGTCTGTGCACATCTAGAGAGTGAAGCATCCTTTCCCCCTTGTTCTCGGGATTAGGAAAAAAAGGTGGGCAAATGAATGGATTAGTTGACAGCCACACTGGACACCACCTTGGGCATGAAGGATGGGTTAGTTCTGAGGGATACCCTGTCTGCATGAAAGATGATGAAGGGTTCCAAAGCCATGAGTGCTTGCACCTCAGAGATGCTCCTGGCTGAAGTGATGGCCAGAAGGAATGCTGTCTTCCAGGAGAGAAATTTTAGCTCTGCAGAAGAAGCTGGTTCGAAAGAGGGCAGGGCGAGCTTTTCTAATAAAAAATTAAGGTCCCAAGCTGGTGTTGGTTCTCTTCTGGGTGATCTCAAGCTGCTGAACTCTTAGGAAATGTTTGATCAAAGGGTGTGAGAAAAGGGGCTGCTCAATGGGAAAATGAGCAGAAATAGCAGAGGCATGAATTTTTATAGAAGAGAAAGAGAGGCCACTGAGTAATAGGTCAACTAAGTAATCCAGGATGAGAGGGAGGGCTGTGCCGTATTGGCTCCCTTAGCCTGGATCCAGGTGCAGAACCTTTTCCATTTATCAGCATAAGACGTTCTGGTGTTAGAACGTCTGGCCTCACGTATAACATCCAGAACCTGTTTACTGAGGTTGGCAGTTTGGTTCGGGGTTAGGGAATAAGCCAAGCTGCCAAATTGAGTGTCTGCAATTGGGGATGCAAGAACTCCCCTTTCCTCTGGGTCAGGAGATTTGGAATCTGAGGAAGATGCCATGGGGGTAGCGAGGACAGGCTGTGCAGCAAGGGGTACCAGTGCTGGCGGGGCCAGTCTGGAGCTATAAGAATGGTCTTTGGTTTTTCCTCCCCTATTTTGAGCAGCACCCTGGGGATGAGAGGTAGGGGAGGAAAAGCATAGACCGAGAGACTGACCCAGGAGAAGGACAGGGCATCCACTTTCCAAGCTATGCAGTGATACTCCCTGGTGCAGAGTTTGCTGTGCTGATGGTTGGTATGGGAGGCAAAGAGGTCGATCTTCAGAGTTCCCCATTTCTGAGTTATTAGGGTGACGGTACTTCTGTTGAGCTGCCACTCATGTGGGTCTAGTAGATTTCTGCTTAATTGGTCTGCCAGAGAGTTGAGAGAGCCTGGTAGGAATTGTGCTAACAGGTGTAGTTGCATGGCAGAGGCTGTGTGCCAAAGGCTCACGGCCAGCCTGCATAGAGGGTAGGAGTGAGTCCCTCCATGCTTGTTGATGTACCATATCACAGTGGTGGTGTTGGTTTTGATCAGGAGAGCCCCTGGAGAGAGAAGGGGCTTGAAAGCTATCAAGGTGTGCTGCACAGCCATCATCTCTTTTTGAATGATCTGCAGAGGGATTTGCTGTGGGCTCCATTGGCCCTGTATGCCACCTGCCATCCAGGTATGCACCCCAAGTGTAGTCTGATGTATCTGTGGTGAGGGTCTGGGTGGCAGGGGATGGGGAGAAAGGCATTCCCTTGTTGTGAGAGCATGCTGTTGCCCACCAAAGAAAATATTTTCTGAGGCAAGGAATTATAGGTAGAAGAGTTTCCAGGTCTTGAGAGTGTTGTCACCAAAGGCTCTTTAGGTATCACTGAAGTTTCCTCATACACAGTCTGGCATATGGAATGAGTACTAAGCAAGATGCCATGAACCCCAGAGCTTGAATGATCTTTCTTGCAGTTAGCTGGGGCCTGGTGGCTAGTTGAGAGAAGTAAGCTGTCAGAAAAATTTGTTTCTCTGGAGTAAAGTATGCCATCTGGGAAGCTGTGTCCAGATTTGCTCCCAGGAAGATTATCCTTTGGGTGGGCACCTGTTTGGATTTCTTTTCATTGACTGTGTACCCTAGGGAGGTATAGGGTCTTTACAAAGGCCAGGTGCTAGAGCAGCTTCTCCTGGCTGTCTGCCTGAATAAAGCAGTCATCTAAGTATGGGTAAATCTGAATATTTCTTTGTCTGGAAAAGGCAATGGCCGGAGCCAGACATTTTGTGAAAACTCTGGGAGCAATATATGAGCCAAAGGGAAGTGCAGAGAACTGAAAGTGTTGAGAACCTGCCCTGAAGCAAATATATTTCCTGCATGATTCTCTGATAGGAATGTGGAGGTAGGCCTCTTTTAGATCTAGGGTGGCTAGCCAAGCGTCCTTGGAAAGCATGGGTGGCAGCTGTTGGAGGGTGAGCATTTTGAATTTTGGGATCACTAGGAAGGTGTTGAGAATGGATAGATTGAGGATGGGGCGCAAGATGCCCTCTTTTCTGGGCACTAGAAAAAGTCTGGAGTAGAAACCTTGGCCTATCTGTTCTGCAGGAACGTGCTCTACTGCCCTCATAGAGAGCAGGGAAAGGATTTGCTTTTGAGCCTCTGCCCACTGATTTGGTGGTAGATCTGGGAACCCTTTTGGGGTTGCAAGGGTGTGGAAGGAAAATTTGTATCACTGAGACACAATGTTCAGAACCCAGTGGTTCTTGGTAATGGTGGCCCAGATGCTTGAGTGAAAGGAGAGTTTTCCTCCTAGGGGTAAGTGAAGGTGGGCAGAGGGAAAGGGTGGAGGAGATGAGTCATTGTGAGTTTTTACCATAAGGGGGTGGTTTAGAACTCCCTGGTTTTGAAGTGGAGGTAGTCCACGGCTTAGATCTCTGCATTGCCTGGGGCTGCTGTCTGGGGGGTCTGCTTCCACAGGCCCTAGGCTGGGCAGGTTTACTGTGAGCAGGAAAGGACCAGTGTTTGGAGGGGCAATGCCTGCTGAACCCAGGGGGCTAGACCTGCAAGAAATCCTCAACTGTTTGCATGGATTTTGCTTTTTCTTCCATCTTTTTTAAGACCTCTTCTGCCTTAGTGCCAAATAAGTTATCTTTGTGCAAGGGGGCATCCAACAATTTAGACTTGACATGATCTGGTAGGGGCTGTTCCTTAAGCCATACATGCCTTCTAATGACAGAGCCAGTGACTGCTGCCATGCAAGAAGCTTCTAGGGCGTCAAAACCACAGTGCAAGGTGTGTTCAGTTACTTGACTTGCAGAATGCATTAACTCTTGCAAATCTTTAGATTCTGCCCAAGCAGGAAAGGAAGACATTTTTTGTTTAAGGAGTTCCAAGGTATGTTGCTGAAATTTCAGCATATGGAACTGACAATTTAGTACCCTGATAGCAAGAGTAGCTGAGGTGTATATTTTCTTACCCCATCTGTCCAAAGCTCGGGAATACCTCTCTGAGGGGGTGAGATTCTTAGTAGAGGTTGCTTTAATTCCTTTTGGCCCTTGAGAAATTACCTCAGGATCAGCTGTAGGATTTTTAAAAAGATATTTGTGGGAGTCAGGGACTCTATAGTACTGGTCTGGTTTTCTGGGAGCAGGAGGAAGGGCGTCAGCAGTCAAGCTGGATTCAAGGAAAACATAATCCACAACATCCAGGACTGGAGGGATGGCCAAAGGTCTGTGTTGTGGAAGATCCAAGAATTCCTTGAGTCTCTTTTTAGACTGAGGGCAGTCCTGACTCTCCCATTGGAAATGCTCCCTTAAGGTATGCAGGGTTTCCCCAAACATAAAATCCTCTGGGGGAGAGGCTGAAGGAAAGGAATCTCCTGCATCAGAATCCTCATAAGTGGAGAGGGGTTGTAAGTCTTTATATTCAGATGCATCAGATTCATCTGACTCTTGTTCAAACAAAACTACACGGGCCAGATTCTCTTTTCCTTTTGGAGGGGGTAGCTTGGCTTCCCCTGATCAGCATGATAAGGTCTTCTGCCATTTTAAGCATTTGAGACTGAGGCAAGGTAGCAGGCGCCCGAGAGTGGGTCGTCAGTTTCTTGAGTGTAGTTCATACCCTGGGCCTAAGAAACTCGGTAGTTTTAGAAAAATGGCATTTGCGAAAGAAGACATTGGTTTGTGTCGAGATTCGTTAGTGCAAAGGACTTCCTCAGAAGCCGGTGCCTGCTCAGCGGCTCCGGACCCATCCAAGGTTGAGATGACCGCATGATCCTTAGTCAAAGAAGAGTTTTGCGGCATACCGAACTCCGAAAGGGTCTTGGTAGTGGCCTGCGAATCAACAGAAGTGGGCATCAGGGACTGCAAAAGCACCTCACTGAGGACCGGAGAACTGACGACTAGCTTAACAGAAGCGTCATCGGTAGGTTTGGACCTGTGCGGTCTGTCTCTGTCTTTATCTTTAGTTTTTTTTGGAAGATCTGCTGTTAGATGGCTTACCGAAGCCATATCAGAATTTGAGGACTGTAAGCGAAAATATCTGGCTGCAATAAGGGCCCAACGGATACTTCTGGTGTTGAACAAAGCACAGAAGCAACAATGAGGGACATCATGGTCTGGGTCTAAACAAGTGGCACAGTAAGAGTGGAAGTCTCTGTGTGGTATCTGTTTTCCACAGGCGAGACAATTATTAACTTTTTCTGACATCGGTTAGAGCAAGAAAAAAGGATCCCTAATGGGGTACTTAGCTTTAGAAGACTTCAACTTCAATTCAGTAGACAAAACTCAGGTAGCGGCTGACCAGCACTCGTGCGAACTGCTTCTGCTTTGGGCTCCATGGCAAGAAAGACTGATGTAATGGCGTCGGCTGCCTTATTTTATACTACTGACAACTTGACATCAGTCCTCAAGCGACCGCAACTGATGCAGAAATACTAAGTCTCTGGTATTCGGGCCGGCCGAGGGCTACCCTGGCAGGGATAACCCAAATGCGATGACTACAATAGTGAAACACAAAGAACATTGTTAGTTGGTGCAGTCACCTGTACAAAAATATAAGCAATTATTATATTTTAACATACACATATGATGAGCACTTGTTTACATCCCTTAGCAACCCAAGTTCATACCATTTTAATTTATTGCTTATATCAGCTTTATCTTGCTGCAGTACAAACCCCAGATAAATTAGTAAAGAAAAAGCACTTTCTTACTTTAATATTACTAGATCAGTCACTGATAAGACTCCCCACCTCATATTTAAATATTCCCTTATACTTTACAGAACTACTAATTTACAATATAACATGCAATTTACTTTAAGAAAATTACACATATGTTATTAAGAATAAAAACTTGTTTTACTTATCATTACTTCTTCACTCTCTTCATAAAAATTAACGACAAAGGAGGAATTATATTTTGGAGTCCTCCCATTAATTTAACACAGTCAACAAACTTCCAGTCTTTTTTAACCACTTCCTGCAGAAGCACAATTCTCATGTCTAAACTGCATATTGTGGAAATTATACTTTAAATTCTTCCATTTACTTCCATATTCACATTATTACTGGTCTCCCTTATAATTTCAACCATCCAGTACCAGTCTTTGGTTTAAGTACAAAGTACTCCTGATTTTTCTAGTCAGCTCCTGGGATTTTTTTCTGTTGCTCAATCATTTTCATTTGGAACAATGGAAAGAATTTCACTGGCAAGTTCTCTCTATGGGCTTTGTTCCTGTCAGAAGAAAGAGAAGTAGAGTCCTCTTTACCTTGCTTACTCCCTCTTTGCTGGCTAAAGCCTGTTTTGCATCTAAAAATGTCTTTGATCTCCAATGGAAAAATATTATAATTACAGCTGGATATATTATCTTGAATCTCGTATTTGCCTCTTGATATCCCTGACAGTAGGGATAAACCTGTTCCTTTTCTGCCTGGTGTACAGTCAATAATAATTTTCCACAAACACTCTGATGTTCCCAGTTTTTAGTACTTTTCCCTTCTGTCACAACTTTGTCAGGCGCAGTTCTTTCTGTTGATAGGACTGCATCTTTACTAAACATAGGACTTATGGCTTTTGCCACATGACTAGATTTGAAGCATAGTTGATATGACTGCATCTTTACTAAATATAGGACTTATGACTTTTGTCACATGACCAGATTTGCAGCATATACATTGTGTGCCCTTTCAGTTATCAAATTCTTCTGTGCAATGCCACTCTAGTTGCTTTTTTGTACTTCCATAAAATTACTGTAATCTATTCCTTCCAGTATCTGTGATACAGCAGAAAATCTCAAGTTTCCTCTGCATACTCTGTCTCCAACTGTATTTTTTGAAACAGTTCTTGAGAGGACGCCTCATATTCAAGTAATCTTTCTTTCATTTCAATCTCTGATTTCTGCAGTTTTAACAGTTCATCTGAACAGCTACTTAGTTATTTTCTTTCCAGACTTTTGTCATTTGAATATACTCCTCCACTGTCTCACTTATTTTAAACACTTCTGAATACATTTGACTTAGTTTTTCCTCCAATTTACTGGAAGCCGTGTCCTGTATCAAAACTGAAATCTGAACTGCTTTTTACTGAACAGCTGCAAGGCTCTTCCTCATCAGGGATTTTTCATATCTTTTTTTCATTTTTTCTCTCTCTTTTCTTGTTTATTTTCTCTTACTTTCTCCTAATTTCTTCTTTGCTGACATCTAAGCACTGTAGTGACTAACTAGCAACTTAACTTTACCCATGTTGTTAGCTTTACTGTTTTTTATATCACTTTTATTTCTCACACTGGGAGAGCTTTAATCAACCTGCTTTTTAGAGTTCCCCTATGATTTGGGATTTTGATTGTAAATGACACTGGGTTTGAGACTTCAAGATCACTGCAGCATTTTCATATTAAATTTAACATTGGGAACCATGTAAATCATGGCTGTAAAGAGGCCCAAAGCCATGAGTTGGATAGAAGTAGGAACTGTTTGTGCCTGAAGGATTCCAGTAGCAATGTACTACAGATGCCGAATTGAGCCGAAGGGTAGAAGTGCCCTGCAAGATAGTGCATCTGAGGAATGTAATCATCTGGGAGGATATCATCTTTCGCTTTATAGCACACACTGTGATTTATCAAGGAATGCAAGAGGATGAGTGGGGGCTCCCTAGAAACAATTATACTTGTCCACTGTTGGGGTGGTTAGGAGCTAGTCATCCCGGCATTAAAATACATTAGCTAGTTGCAGTGTCTGAACTGCTACAACTACGAATATGTACTTAATGAACTTCCTGGGATTATGATGAGGTCCAATGGAAACACCCAAAAATGGTACTGACTGTTCCCTGCCACAGGCTTGCAGAAACCTCCTGGACTCCTTGGTAATCTTTATGTGGATGTAGGTGTCCTGGAAGTCCAAAGAGCACATGTAGTCCCCTCTGCACAGATAAGGAAGGATGAAGTACACCATGACCATGTGAAAGGACTAATACGAGATGAGCTGGTTTAAGTCCCTCTGAGTACTGTCCTTAGATCCTTTGTTTTATCTAGAACTAAAAAAAAAATCCGAGTGGCATCTTCTTCTGGTCTGATGAGGCCTCCAGGATGATTCACTTCTGAAGGTTTGTCAACTTTTTTTGATGAACTGTTCTGATTGAGATGGGATGTGTAGTAAGGGAAAAGGCAATTAGCTGGAAGTGGGGTGTGGAAGGGTATCATATAAGCTCTCAATATTATTGTCTTGACTCACTTCTCCCATGCAATTGTCATCGATGCAGACAAGTTGAGGAACAGATGACCAACTGCTTCCAGAGTAGGGCAGTCAGGCAAGGTCTCAGAAATTAGGCTACTGTCCCCCAGAAGAGGAAAATACAGTTGTGTAAGTAAACTTACCACAACAGTTGATGGTCAAATGATTACTGCTGCTGTAGCCTTAGCTATGGGTCTTACATCCTGCTCCTCCAAAGCTCCAAGAGCTCATTCCACATGCCCAAACCAGTACTCAAGCTGAAATGAAGACAAATTTTTGTTAGGGCTCCAAGCCCTTCAGTGCTTCATGTCAACTGAGACGGGGGAGGCCAGTGCCTTGAAAAGGTCAATACTAGGAAAACAAAAATAGAAGTTCTCACCCTGGCACCAAAAAGGGAGCAACTACTCCAGCAATGACCATTCCAACCATCTATTGTCATGTTACGTTTACTTATACATATGTACAATATAGATCACACCGATCATGACTGCAGTAGCCTCAGCTATATGGGTAAACTACCACAACTTACACTGACTGGGTGAAGGAAGGATGGAGGGCCCATGAGCCCCTAAAGAATTGCGCTAAGGCCTGTTCTAGCCAGAAGGAATCTAGTTTCTAGCTTGTAGGCCTTTGTAAAGGTATGCACAGACAACCATGTTTCTGCTTCTAGAATACTTCTAGAATCCAACCCTTTCCAAAAAGCTACAGATGAAGCCAAGGTCATTGTAGAATAAGCCAAGACCCTGTCTGTAATTGCCTTATTATGGTGGGTATAACACAAGGAATAAGACAACTATTTGGAAATTGTCTGCTTTGAGAAAGAATGTCCTTTCTTCTTACCTTCACAAGAAATAACCACCTGATCACAGTTTCCAAGATTTAGTTCTATTAGGATAAAAGCTGAGCTGTCTAATCACATCCAAGGTATAGAGTATCCTTTCTCCCTCATATAAAGATTCTGGAAAGAAGATAGGGAAGATGGATAGATTAGCTCAAAGTAAACTTGGGATACCACTTTAGACATAAATGAAGGATTAGTTCTTAACTCTTTCACTACAGAGCAGCTCAGAAAAAGCTGCCTGCTTAATTCCACCATGGGAACAACAGTATAGACTGAGCTAATTTTCAGAAAATCCATTTATAATACCATACAGAAAACAAATGTTCATAACTCTAAGAGCTGGACTAAAAATGTAAATGCGAAAGTTGTTCAGCAGACACTGACCTTTCCAACACTGTAAATGTTGCATATCAACGTCATCATTAAATATTTGGCAAGGAATGCTGATATTGTGCATATTTTTTACCTTTTTGGAAAAGCAAAGCACAATATCTTGGTCACTGTACCATGTAGACCCTAAACTTTGTCTTTAATTTGTTAGTATGAATGTCAGCTTTAAAATGATACCTTAACCATTACTGAGTGATGCTCCTTTATGGAGATATTCACAGAAATAGGATTAATATAATATTTCTCATAACTGATAAATAAACAAAGCATAACATCTCATCACCTGAAACAGACAGAACCTACATATCAGTGTAGAAGTTGTGTATCTCAATGTCAGCTTCAAAATGATGCATCATTTGTGTCATCACCATGCTACCTTGCAAAGATATGGGCATAATAATGAGAAGTACTAGAAATGTATAATTTTCATAATCCTACAAGACTAAACAAACTGTGATATCTGTACATGTGTACAGTGCACAGACACAGTTCTTTTACCATGTTGTAAGGAGTAACACTGTCTTCAAAATGAGGTATTACTTGGCACACTGACATGCTCACTTGCAAAATTATTTACCAAAATATGAACAAAATCATAATTTCCATAACCCAACTACAAAACAAACTTTGATATCTGCACATGTGTACAACATACAGGTACAATTATTTTACCATGTTGGAACCAGCAATACTGTCTTTAAAATTAGGTATTACTTAGCACATTCAGATTCTCCCTTGCAAAGTTATTTACCAAAATATGAAAGAAAATCATAATTTCCATAACCTTTGTCCAAAACAAAGTTTTATATTTGTACATGTGTACAATGTACAGGCACAGTTCTTTTACCATGTTAGAACTATCAGTACTGTCTTTAAAATGAGGAATTACTTGGTACATTCAGATGCTCCCTTGCAAATTTACCAAAATATGGAAAAAAATTTCCATAACCTAAATCCAAAACAAACTTTGATATCTGTACATGTGTACAGCATTCAGAACCAGTTGTTTTACCATGTAGACACACATGACTGTAAATATACACATTCTTGGTGCAGCCAACATACTGCTGAATGGGTACATGTAAAGAGAAAAAGAAAGGCAAGGACCGCCACTCCACTAATGAACCCAGAACAGGCATGGGACTTCAATGGCAGGCAGGGCCATCTGATCTGTTTGATAGCTGTGCTGCCTATACACTCAGACAGCTGATACCACTGCAGTCTCATGATCTCCTTCAGTGTCAGCAGTCTGCCTTACCTATGCCTTTTCTCTTTACATGTGTCCATTCAGCAATGGACCTAAGGGATCAAGTTCTGTATTACTAAGCCCTTCCTGTCATCTAAACTCTTCACATGCCTGATAAAAGCAGAATAAAAAAAAGAAGTATGGCAGGATGGTCACTGACATATTAGAATGCACGTGGTAGCACTCTCCTGAAACAGTTGTT
Organism: Protopterus annectens; assembly: GCF_019279795.1. NCBI lineage: Eukaryota > Metazoa > Chordata > Ceratodontiformes > Protopteridae > Protopterus > Protopterus annectens. The sequence goes on from NC_056744.1 coordinate 1,225,640,002, forward strand.
CTTTCTCAGCATATTCACCAGCTTCTTACCACAGTTATTTGCCAAACTCAGAAAAATATATTTTACACAACACATTTCATAACAGAGTTTTACTTATCATACTGGTCCTACTTGGTTATGGGTGTTTTCTATTCTTCTCACAAGCTGCATGTTACGAATCCTGCATAGCTCTCCTCACGCCATTGTGGAGGTCAGTCAAGAGCAACGTAATGCCCTCCTCAGTTAGTTGAACGCCATCCCTTCTGAACAGGTGAACATCTTTCTCGGTGATGCTGTCATGGTAGATTGTAGATCCATCGACCCTGTGCATCAAGCCATGCATGAACCCATTCTGTAAATGTCTGGCCTTGTGAGCTGCCCGTTGACTATTTGCTGTTTTCCATATCTGTCGAGGAATTATATCAGACCACACAAAATGACAATGTGGCCACCATGACTGCATGTGTTCAAACATTACTGTGATTTGAAACCGTAGCCTTCCAAATGGTTGACTGATGACATCATTCCCTCCAATGTGCAGCATAAGAATGTCAGGCTCAGGGTAGATGGAACACTTCTCTTCCAACAACTGCAGTACTCTGCTCTAATGCATACCTCTTCTTGCAATCCTGTATACATTCACACTGGAGTTGGGGAAGCTCAAGTTGTACTGGTTTTCAGTTTTGGAGGCATGGCAGGCAGCCCAGTGAATGTAGGATTGGCCACATACCCACACTCTCACTTGTCATTTTTCTGGTCGTGCAGCCATGTCAGTGTCAGAAGGTGGACAAACCTGCACAAGAAAGAAAATGCAAACAGATTACTACTGATGTTTGACAGATGTATTGGAAGACTACATATATATGTATATCAAATGCATTAGCCGGTTAGCCCATCCAAATCTTCTATCCTATCCACAGGGGCAGTATTCTTTGCATTAGGTACATAAGTGGTGATGACGCTGCAGAGGTACACACCTACTACCCATGAAAACACCAAATTACACACAATGACTGACAAGGGGGCACAGAAACGGCACATGTAAATGGAAAAAGCAGGGTAAGGACCACCACTCCACTAATATGCCAAGGACAGGCATGAGGCTTTAGGTCATGGGCGTCTGAAGTGTCCCATACCTGTGCTAGCAACCAACTCAGACTGCTGGTAGCACCAATGACTCCCGATTGCATGCAATACCAACACTCTGCCTTTTCCATTTACATGTGTCCTTTCGACAACGGCCATAAGGAGTGAAAGGGGGTAGGTAATATAAACCCTCTTGCCCAGACCTACATACATTTACTACACCTGAACCATCACTCTGGTTACAATAAGACCCATCAGTTTTACTCAATGCAATATGTGCATATTGTTAACAGATGGTAAATTATTCTTGAAAGCTGGATACATAAACAAAAAATTATAATAACCATCACTGAAACCAGATGTCGATAACCTATACTTGTTACACTGTATCTGCATTACGATCTTCAGCAGTCTGACCATGTATGCACAAGCACTTCCCTGGTAAACAAATGAATTATTTCCCATACCGACATCTTCATTACTACATGTTATACACATGTCCCTAAATGAAACATTCACCCAAATGACCCCTTCAGGAAAATGTTGAGATACACACAATCACCAAAATTATATATATATATATATATATATATATGTGTGTGTGTGTGAGAGAACAATGTATATATGTGGAAGTATATCATGTGTATATATATATATATATATATATATATATATATATATATATATATATATATATCCATATGCACACATACACAAATATATATATATATATATATATATATATATTGTGTGTGTGTGTGTGTGTGTGTGTGTGTGTGTATATATATATATATTTATATATATATATTTACACACACACACACACACATACATATATATACATAGGGAGAAAAAAATCAGGGGTTTAGGAGGGTAGGCAGTTGATGAAGAATGAGGGGAGTTGCTTGCAATGACTCCATCAGTGAAAAAACACAACCTGGCTTGTACATTCATCAAAGTGATAACTTCTACTTATGTGAATAACAGTGACAGCAGGTGAGACTTTTCCCAGAAAAGTGATAATGACTAACTGCTATATTGTAACTGCACGTATTGCTAATGTGATAATGACCTTCCTTCCTTTCGTTACTGCAAAGGTATGCATGCTGAGACACATGTGATAATTGCTGCACATAACCTGTTGTGTAGGCATTAATTATATTACATTGTGCATCTGTTATGTAACACATACTCAGTATCATCAGTAAGGAGAAGATCTGAGTCATTCAGTCAAATAGTATAACACTTAAATATAACTGAGCCCTTCCTCCCACCTAAATTCCACACGACTGACAAAGCCAGGAGAAATGCACAAAAACTATGGTAGCTCCATGCTGTCAGAAGTCACCTAGTGATAACCTTTATCTCACTCAGGCAGTATAATCACAAATATAATAATACAAGCAGATGTGATTTCTTGTCTTCTGTGCTGTACTCTAAGTAATGCAACCTAATGTAATTCGCAGACTGACTTTCTATATCTTCACAGTAACCCCTCCAGTTGTTTATATTCTGTATGCACAGGCACCAAAATGACACAAATTGGCCCAGCAGTCATTTCAGCAGTGAGACCATGTATGCACAAGCACATGTCCAATACTATAAAGAAATACTACAATACTTTGCAGATCAAAATCATACAGAAATGGCTAGCAGAATCGAGTACTGGCAGGAAATAAAGGAAATAATAGTCAAATCATGTTTCCTTTGTATACTGTACCTTACAACAGCTAATATACAGACAGGGAGTAAAGGTGGAGGTGTCTGGATTTACATAAAAAAACTATATCTCACGCCTATTTTAAAATTACTTAGGGTATCGTCATACATCAACAATATTTTTTTAAGTTTGTGCTAATCATGGCTTACATGGCTCTTGACCAATAGCCTAGTAATCACCTATAAATGTAAAACATGAAAATAAATGTATGAAATGTAGGCTTTATACACACCATCACATTTGTGCTGCCCATATAAATACATGGATATATGGGGGAACATTCTTGCCTTAGACTTGCCCATTAACCACACCCAAACAAGCATTATACTCTACATTTATATTTACAGGTAGTACCCAAGCACTCACTATGTGGCACAGAACTATGGTTTTATCCTCAACTGGGCCTAGTGCAAACCACGAGAATCATATTTACGTTAAACACTGCTTATGTGTTAGCATAGTTTGCACATTCTAAAAAATAGCCCCTGGATCCAGTAAATTCCATCTCCATACAGTGGCGTGAGCTGGTTTCCCAGTTACCTTAGGGGATATATGAAGTCTGCATTGCCCACACCAAAGATTCCGTTTACCTTCCTTTACCCAAAAGTCAACATTACTTCCAAAACTTACTCACAAAAACAAATTCCTGATCACTCCCTTAACCACTTGCGGGCAGGGTTAAAAAAGACCACTAGCCTAGTGGGGCTAAACTTGTGAACAAAAGAGAAATACAAGTCGACTATAATTAAACTTCCAAAAGCATGTAGACAACGGTCAAAAAGTACATTTTACAGAATAGTGAAGCACATGATACTTGAAACAAGAAAAGCTTTAGCAAAGATGAAGTGTACTCCAAAACTAATTGTGGAAATTGTGTCATACATTTCACACTCACTGTACTTGAAAGAACAGCTTACTAGCTATATGCTGCAGTCTAGCAGATAGCACAGATGACTAGGGCATTAAGCTGCTTCATGTAGTCAGGGTTACAGGCTGTAATCCCCCCTGCCCAATTTTCTTACTGTGTCTCTCTCTCTCTCTGAACAATTCACTAGACCAGACAGTGCTCCTTTGTTACTCTGTACGGGGACACTTATGTCTAATGAGCTTACCCTGTTAACAAATGTAAGTAAATAAATAAATAAATGTACAAGTTCATCTCATTTAAACTCATCTGTTAGAAACACTGTCCAGAGCTAGTCCATTTGGCATCATATTCCAGATGAAAGCGCTAAGACTCAAGTTCCAAAGCAGCAAGAGTAAAATGTCATGTTGTTGTATTATGAACAAAATGACCACCAAGCTAGGCATACATTCTATCTGCATTCACACTTGAGAAGCTACTTTACAGCTGCTGCCTTATGACCAAAGCTTGTCGAAGATGTGGCATTAACCTATCCATTTTCCACTCTTGCTACTGCCTCACATATTCTAACACTGTTCCTTCAGCCAAAAATACTTGTTGGGCCTCATTTAGTAATAAAACATACACAGAGCAGTACATGTGATAAACAATATAATTTCAGATAAGTGGTCAGAACTATCATGCACAGAAAACATATACTGCAACCTTGGCTTATTGCCAAAAAGATCGGAAATGTGTATGTATGTATGTATGTATGTATATATATATATATGTATATATATATATATATATATATATATATATATGCATATACAGACATAAATATGTAGACATATAGTCATATATATATATATATATATATATATATATATATATATATATATATACATACATACATACACACTATATATATATATATATATATATATATATATATATATATATATATACACACACACACATATATATATATATATATATATATATATATATATATATATATATATATATACACACACACACATATATATATATATATATATATATATATATATATACACACATATATATACACACACACACACACACACACATAGAATTATACACACACACACAAACTGTATGCACAAGCACTTTACTGACTCCAACATTAACCATTCCCACAATTATCCCTTCAGCAGCCCTTCCAAGTATGCCCATGAACCAAAACGACACATTGCCTGACCCCTTCAGCAGTATGTCCGAGTATACGCAACCACTAAAATGAAACATTTGCCGCAAAGCCAAGTGTGATGCTGACATTGATATAGGACACCATCAAATGCTTGACCTGACACAGTCTGATTATGCAAAAGGGAGTTCATGCCTGTTCAGCCTGGTGGACTTTTTCAAGAAGGTCATCATAGCCCCGGACAAAGGCAGATACTGGCCTTAGCCAAGGCCTTTGACACAATCCCCCATTCAGGCATAATTAAAAAACTCACCCAGATTGGGGATCAACCCACATATTGTCAGGTGGGCTGCAAACTGGCTTACCGACAGAGCATACAGTCAAAATTGGGGATCCCACTAACACCAGCAGACCCATTACCAATGGTGTGCAACAGGGATCAGTGGTAGGGCCCCTCTTGTTTGGAATCGACTTCTCAGAAGTACAGGCAAAATTCCACCAGTCCAGCTAGGGCCATTAGACTAGAAACTTCCTATGAACCTACAAATGGTGAGACTAAGTGATCATATTTATCTAAAATATATAAAATAATTAAGACTATGCACTCCAAATGAGCTCAACTTTAACCACACTGGATAAAAACTGATTTTAACATCGTCAAGGTCATGTTTGTTTTGAGAGTTATTCTACAGAAATCACTCCAAATATAACTGCAATTATATACAAAAAGGAAGGCATTAGTTTTCCTTATAACCACCAAGATCATATCCAGATGACTGACTTGCTTTTACTCTGTAGAGAAAGTAAACTGCTTTACATTTTCATAACTGAACCTCTAGATGTCCACTGACCCTAAATCTTCTATCTCTCTCCTATTTGCTCTCCTAATCCAATTCAAACACCCCAGCCGATTTACCTTTGAGTCTAACATTTTCTCTGAATCACTCCATGCCACCATTTCCACGGAATTAGCATTCACCGTCTCAGCTAGAGCATCTTCTGCGTGGAGACATGCATGAATGGGCGTACCTTCGTTGAAGGTTGTGCGTTAGGGCTGGCAACTCAGCACGTAAAAATCAACTGCCAATCATTAGCGGACCGGAGTTTCGCTGTGGCAACCCCTAACCAGGAAAAGCTGAAAGACACAACAACAACAACACGTCCCTGAAGAAGAGCAGTGTCTGAATTGTACAGCTTTCACTCTGTGGTAAGACTTTCTAAATCCCAAGGACACTTTTTGGTAAATTACCTTATGTATACATTGGATTACAATTATTCAGAAATGCCAGTGTATGCAACTTAATAATTTATGTCATTGTCCTGATACATAATGCAAGATATACAGGAAGCTAAAATGTGTGTAATCTAAAAACAAAATCCAGTGTTTTACACTTATTCACTCACGTAACTATTAGACCTATTGCCACTTACATTTGATGCCAGTAGAATGTTTATCAGATAAGAACGCGTTTCTATAAACTAGTTTCATAAAATATCAGGATTTGCAGGCAGAATAACAGCAATGTGGAAGAAAGACCATTCCAATAGTAGTAGGAGCAACGGAGTCTTATAACAACACAATCTACAATCGTATTTAGATATATCACAGATACAGGTTAACTCCGTACAAATTGCAGGAGTCATTACTACTGGGCACATTGCGGTGCTACAAAGAGCACTTCTGGCTGACAGCAAAGATTGAAACAATACTAATTTCATGAAGTGGTGCCTGTTTAATGGTCTACTGAGATCAGTGCAACACCCCGGTAAAGAAATATAAAAAAGAATTCTGTAAGCTACCTTAAACAGACAAAAGACTCTACCAGCAAAAGTTTTATGGAGTCATTAAAGGATAGGAATTGGCTGTATTATTATTTGTATTTAGTGTAACTTGCTTTGCAGTGTGCAATGGCTGAAAAATGTGCATACTCTGGTTAGCAGTTAACGGATACATGGAAAATCCTGCCTCTCAGAGATCTCAAGTACGTAACAGCAAACATGTTGTCAACACTATATTTTACGGCTGGCCCACTTATACTTCAAATATGAAATGCAACATGACATGAAACGTACAGGAGAAAAAAAAAACAGTAATGCAATGCAATGTGGCCAAATGAGCAATAGGTCTGCAGTACCAAGAGAAATGCAAAACTAATGACAATGTGGCCATTATGAGAAAATCCTTCAAACTCTTTTACATTCGCAAGAAAATAGTAAACCTGATATAGAAATCAAATAGGCCATTCATCCAATCTCATTTTGGGGTAGATTTACTGCGATGATGTGACTGCAATGAATGACAAAAATTAAGTGAATGAACTGTGGCAATCTATAAAATTTGACAATACCAAGTTCTTCATCTTTTTGTTTCTATTAATGCCAGTTATAAACTTAACTTTGGAGTTCAGCAAGATGCCACTCTTTGTAATAAGTACCATTCAAGCGCAGAAGTTCTACAGTCTTTATTGACAAGGCTAGCTTATTTTTCTCCCGAATGTGAAAAACGTCCCGGGGGGACACAAAGCACAATTACTAAGGAAAATGAAAGGGGATTGGTACTATTTTAAAATATGTAATATAGTAGGAAACATAATTGTTTTGACAGCACAATTTTAGTGTTAAGAACAGAAACAAAAAGCGGTATGCCAATGCTGTCACTTAAACAAGTTTATCCGCCTTCACAATCATAAAAACACTCCGCACAAAAAGGACACAGCTGTGCCACGTTATATTATTAGCAATAACTTGACTGAGAGAGAAGCAAAGCTGGCACCATCCTACCTTATTCTGGATTGGAATGAAATGGTCTGTAGAAGGGACTTGCACAGACAGATAACTGGTGCAGGTCTTTCTGCTGTAGAACAACTCCTGTTCGGTGAAGTGTCCAATGAAAATAAATAGAGGGATCCAACAGTAAATTCTGCACAAGCAAGAAAAGCAAAGGGAATTTTTACTGCTGGACCCCCTATTTATTAGCACAGAACAAAGGATTTTTACATCATGCCATCACTTGATGAAGCGCATAGAAAATCGGCTTGCTATGGAGAGTAAAGTACAGTGATTTGCAAGCAGATTTTCTCCGAAAACTGAAATATTAACACCATGTAACTCCATGCTAAAAATAAAGCTGACAAGGTACCTGACAAAGTTCAGTTACTTTTACAACTTAATTTTCAGCAGTGGAGTTACTATCTGACTGCAAAGTTAACTGCGCTGGGAGAAGGCAATTGGGTTTAACAACATGGAGTTCCTACCATCTCACAGCGCACTTGGGTGTAACCACAGAGGCGCCATGAGAAGGTAGTTGGGGTTAATCAGTTAAGGAAACCCGATCTTTGTGGAAAACGAGATAAGGTTCATCCACCAAAACAGCATGCAACTCAGATACAGTTCTTGCAGAAGTCAGAGCAATCAGCACTGATGCTTTCTATGTCAAAAACCTCAAGTCAGCCTGATGAGGTGGTTCAAACAGAGCAATTTTCTAAAACAAAATTAAGATCCCAATGAGCAGCCATCTGTATTCTAGGAGGCTTGGTATGAAACGCCACTTTCAAAACCATTTTCACATGAAATTGCAATGAAAGAGGGAGATCTATGGGTAGACATACTGAAATGGCTGACAAATATAACTTGATGGAGGAGTAACACATGCAAAGGGATAGTAACTCATACAAATAATGAAAAAAGAGGGAAGCAACAGCCTTAAAAGGGTCCTGGTTCTTTTTTGGCACCAACTAGAAAATCGTTTCTATTTACTAATATATGATTTTTCTAGTAACTGAAGGGAGTCACCACAATGATCTTAAGCAGGTCCCTCTGAATCTTCAGAATGACCCTGGATATTACAGGAAAGAGTAGAAAAGCATTCAGGAACACTCCTATCCAAGGGAGAGAAAAAGCGTATCTTTCATGCCTTCTTGCATGGAGCCCTGAAGCAGAATTTTGCCAAATGTTTGTTGTAACTGCAGGCAAAAAGATCAGTTCTCTACAGCTGGATCAATTCCTGGAAGAACCCCTGATTTTGTATCCATTCATAAGGGTCTGTCCTTGTCCTGTTCAGCCTGTCTGTCACAAATTTTGATCTGACAGAATATAAGACATCTGTAGACTAAAAGTGTGCTACAAAGCTATACCATGCTAGTCTGCACACAGGGCAAGATCTGGCTCCCCCATGTTTATGGATCACATCACTGTGGTATTGTCTGTAAACATTTGTAATGGTCAAGGGAACAACAGACAACAGAGAGAGGTGAGAGCATTTATGACAGCCAACATCTCTTTTACATTTTTGTGCTTTGGTCTGTCGGTTCCGAAGACCTTACACTTTTATCACCACATACACTGTGCCTCAAACAAAGTTTAAGGCATCTGTTGTTATAGACTGGGCTGGAGCTGAAAGGGAAAATGGGAGACCTTAATTCAGATAAAATTGGACTCTCCACCAAAAAAAACTCCCTTTTCACAAACCTCCAAGCTGGAATCCGGAACCTCACAGCATGTTGCTATTGGGACCATACTGATTTTAGGTACCACTGAATTTTTCTCATATGGTGTCTTGGTAGAGAATCATGGATGCCTTGAATACTAGTACCCGAGAAATGTCTTTGCTGAGATCAAATACAGATCTGCTTTTTCCTGTGAAGAAATGCTCTCTGGATTGAGGTATCCAGGAGAGGTATAAATCACTACATTGAAACATCATTTCAGAAAATGGCATTTCATTGGAAATGACATTCATCAAATTCCCCTCATGTGGGAAGCTGCGCCCCCACACCCCCCCAGTAATTACATATGCCAACTCTGGGACTGCACTACAGTGGGGGAAAGGGCAGATTTCTCAGTTCTTACTGTACCATGTTATCAGTATGAACAGTTCGATGAACAGCATGCGTGATGTAAGGGCACTGAAAATGCCGTTTGCTGAACTGATTTTTCGCTGAACTGATAGGGACCCATCCAGAAGACACCACAGGAAAACAACCCTATGAGTGTTAAACAAGATTTTTTGATGTTCTCTTGCTAACCAGTCTGTGCATCTTTCACCCATTTGAGATTCCTGACACTTTTTGACTCTACAAGGTGGTCCAAATGAGGAAAACTTGTGCATACCTTGCAGTCTGCTGCAGGCTATCACTGGAGCTACACACTTTGTAAATATCCAGTGGGAGGCTGGCATAATGGTTAAGGTATTTACCTTACAAACACAAGGTGCAGGGTTTCATTCTCACATGGAGTAACTGGCTAGGCTTAAAATGTCTCATAAGGGCAGTTAGCCTTGTACTAATCTATGAAGCTATGAACCTATGATCCCTTGCAGCAGCAGGTAACCCAAAGGGTAATGGATAGAAATGAAAAGTGTGATCCAGACACAGAATACCTTAAGAAATATCTGAAATCTGGAGCTGTAGATATGATAAGCATGTTTTAAATTTCAGGTCACCAGAAAACTTAAATGGGGAATGAGAGGTAAAGGTTATGAAGAGATAACTACTTGAACCTCGATACCATCTCAAACTGGTTTAAAGGGAAAGGGTACTTACGTATTATCGCAACCAGATTTTTCACAGCAGTACAGGTTGCTTCCCGATCATGTAATCTGTCCGTTAATTTTGTGAAACTGTGAAGTATTGTGTTTTCTTTTGCAGTACAGTTTGTTTTCTGGAGTGTTATCAATCAAATGTTAAAAACATAGTATTGTTGCTTCTTTATTCCCTTTACAGACAGCATGTCGCTCATTTATTTTTTCGCAATGTAGGCTTTTTAAAGGTGAGCAGTGCAGTAAAGAAGTCGGAGAAAGAGCTAAAGGAAACTACATCGGCAGGGTTAGATAGGATATGCAGTCATACAGTGATAGTGTACTGTTAAATTCTTAATGTAATAAAGTGTTATATGTTATGCGCCCAAGTTGCAGTTGGTGGGGGCACTCAATAACTGCTGGAAGTTTGCAGTGTTGCACTCAGTAAAACTGACATGGCTGACACTGACTCTACTGTTTCACACATGCAGCACCGCTCTTGTTAAGCGGTATTTGTCTTTTATGCAATAAATGTCTGATTTTTAAATCTGTGAATGCTCGGTAGTCAACTGTATGGCACTGTTCTGTTTTGCTGTGCGTTTCGTTACGTGTTTGTAGAGGTTTCATAAATTCCATTTCTATGTGGTGTTTACTAATATGTGGGGTCTGCATCAAGAATGGGGTGGGGGAGTGGAAACAGCCTTTCAGATTGCACCCCTAGCCCAAAGTAAGGAAAGTTACATTGTGTTGTTTCAGTACTGAACTGCACGTGTGAATGTGAGGGAATGTGTAGCATACAAAGTCTGACATTGTGACCCCCCTCCACATGCCCTTTTCTGAGGTGCACACTATTAACAGTATATATACTTGGAAGGAAAGCAACAGCTTTATTTCTAGTTTATGGCAAAGACTCCTTGAAGGGAGAAAGTAAATCTTCACAACTACGTAATGATCTGGCCCAAAAGGCTACACATACTTCTTCAGGTAGCTCCGTTTCCGCTCGTCAGAAAGAGAGCATCCATGACAAATTAAGTATGCATGTGCAATCCATGCAAAACAGGAAGAGGGTTTTTTGAAATGTTTTCCAACTTGAAGGTAATCCTAACTTATTTTTCTGCAATAATGACTTTGAATAACACCTAGCAGTGTTTAATGAAGTCGTTCCGATTCCAGGAAGACAATTTCGCAACCTCGAAAATGTGGTTGCGATAACACATAAGTACCAGGGAAAGCTTCAGAACTGATCTATGTGAGTCTTCTGAACACCAGAATCACTCCTAAATAAAACACTTCGCCTATTTGAAGGGGAGAGACCACTTACATCGCCCTTTGAGACAGCAGATGCTAAATGACAGCAGGGAAAAGAGAAGCTTCATCTGGTGGATGAGGACAAATCCCATGAAAAGGAGGGAGAGATTCCCACTGCCATTTGTATCCATGATTAATCACTTTCATAGCCTATTTGTCTGAAACTATCTGTTGCCAAAGAGAATTGGATTTAGATTTCTGGGAAGGATTAAAGACCTGCCAGGGTGGTAAAGGGGGGAGGATTCTGTAGATAGTCGTTCATAATTGTTTGACTGCCTCATATTTTGGGGGTAATGTTTCTTTCTTCTTTTCCCCTTCTCCACCACTGCTACTTAAAATTTTGCTCACCAGCAGTTTGCCGTGTCTACTTGTTTTGCTTTTTGAAAAAGGTCATAGAGGCAAGTTTAAATCCCTTGACAAATTTGGAGAAGGAAAGCTAAAACATATGTGAAATTCACTGAATCAACTTGCATCTAACACACATTTTAAGAATCTCTGCAGCAAATGGTCTGCATACAACTCTATCCAAGGGAGAATTCAAAATTTCAGCTTTAACATCTGCAAGGTTTTGATAATGCAGCCAAGCAAACCTCCTCATAACAGTTCCAGTCGCAGCAGCCAAATCATAATTGCATCTCAAAAAGTGAGTAATCACCTGAAGCACAGAAGCAAAAGGATTACACAAATATGTTTCTCCTCAGATGAGGGGGAAACAATGCCATAATATTCCTCATGTTCTCAAAAGAGGCAAGCATAAACTTTAACACATGAGCTTGACAACTGAAAATTCCAAAAATAAGTGTTTCCGAAGAGTACAGTTTTCTGTAACATATGGAAAGCTCTCCCATCCTTTCAGTAGTGGAAGGTTTGGCATTAACCTGATGTTTAACAGCATCTGAGTTTACCAGAGAAATCACTGCTGGGTCTGATCTAGGAATAGCATATAAAAACTTGTAAGAATGAGGAAATTTATATACTCCTTTCTTGGCGGCAGCAGATTGGCTGTCAGGCAAGTTACATGGTGTAATAAATACATTTCCAATGCTGGAAGAACAGGAGGGTCTGCGGTAGGGTCAGAAAACTCAAGTTGTAGTAAATTATATTTCTTTAGAGACCATGGAATACCATTATGTTCCCATTAAAACAACTAATTAATTCTGGAAATTGTTTCAGAAAATTTAACTACAAAATGATTTTGAGGGGCCAACTCTTATCCCCCCAACAAGATTCTGATTCTGAGGAAAATGTGGCTTCTGTTATAGCCACTTTGAAGTATTCTCAAGTGTTGAACATCCCTTGAAAATGAAGAAAGTACAGCTGTGTAAGTAAACTTACCATAACAATAGATGTTCAAATAATGAATGTTGCAGTAGCCTTAGCTATATGAGTTATATCCTCCATAGAATAAGACAGCCATCCAGACATCTTCCACAGATTCACGACACCTTTCTTAGCCCATCAGTTGGGTCAAGTTAAGCTGTCTAAAAAGAAAGGTTTGGCACCAAACCCTTCAGAACTTTCATGCCAACAGTGAGAGAGAGGCTGAGCACTGAAAGGACAATGCTAGGATTAACAAAAAATAAATGCCCACACCCTGGCATAAACAACACACCAAAAAACAAGGGGGATGGAGGGAGTGAGTGGCTACAGCAGCAGTGATCATTCAAACATCTACTGTTACAGTAAGAAATACAGTACAGTATGAACAATTCAGTTTTTCATTTGCTGCACTTTCTGCTTCCCCCCGCAGAAACATACCTTACTTTTGTACAGTTTAGAGTTTTAAAAAGGAAGAAACAAATACATTTCCTCCCTCTTTCCAACTGGATAACAAGTCAAAACAAACAAGTCAAATCGCGAAAATGTCAACACTTGCTCCATACTCAGTTTGCATCAGATTGCACATTCTCTCTCCGATCTCTCACACACACACTCTTCAGTTTTATACATCTCTCCAGTCTCTCACAATCACACTCTCCCTCTGACCTGGTAAGGTCAGACCACAAAATGGTCTCCTTTGAAGTAAAACTAAAACCTGGACCCCCAGCTAAACCTGGAATATTCAGGAACTATTCTAAGGCTAACCTCCTGCTATTAAGTGAGAACCTGGCAAAATTTCAAGCCCTCTTAAACCCTGAGAAGACTTCTGCCTATGCAGAACTGTTCACAGAAACTCTGTACAAGCAAGTTAATAGCTGCATAGAGACAGCTGTACCCACCAGGAAGAAGTACAGAACTAACTAAAAAAAAAAAACAAGCCACCCTGGTGGAATAAAAATCAATCAGCTGTACAACACAAGGAAGAAAATCATGGCAAAAATTAGGAGGTGCAGCACCCAGCAGGGTAAAAGCACTTTCATCAAACTAAACAAACAACTCAGATGACAAAGTCTACCAAAGCCAAATTTGAGGTAAGTTTGGCCTCCCAGGCCAAGGACAGCCACAAAGCATTCTTTAGCTATGTTCGCAGCCTCAAAGGCAATACACAATTGTGTGCAGAGCTCATTGCAAATGGAGCCACCTATACTGAGCCAGAAAAGCAAACCTAGCTGATAAATTCAGCTCTAATTTTACCCTCCCCCAACCTTCCCTCAGGAAATATCATCAAATATACCTCCCCCTACTATCAGTAGGGAGCAGGTCTCTAATGCTCTCACTAAGACCAAGAACACTGCATCAATGGGCCCAGACAATATCCCAGGATGACTTCTAAATAGCATGAAACATGACCTATCAGGGCCTCTGGAATTACTATTTAACTGTAGCCTCCAAACAGGTTTTGTCTCTCATGAATGGAGAAAGGCAATAATCGTCCCTCTGCAAAGAAGTGGGCCATCTACAGACCCTGGAAACTACAGACCCATAAGTCTCACTAGTCTTATATGCAAAGCCATGGAAAGAATTATCATGGAGATGATGAATACAGATATAGTAAACCTCCACACACTGGACCCAACCCAGTTTAGTTTTGTCAAGGGCAGATCATGCTTACTCAACCTGGTGAACTTCTTAGAGAAGGTCACCGAAGCAATGGATGAAGGCAAAGTCATTCACACTGCCTACCTTGACCTGGCTAAGGCATTTGACACAATACCCCACTCGGGTATTGTTGACAAACTCAGGAGGTTAGGTACAAACCTGTATGTCACCCGGTGGATAGCCAACTGGCTCACAGACAGGACCCAGGAAGTTAGAATTGGGGATCCCACCTCTACAAAGAGGCCAGTCACAAGTGGAGTCCATTGGGGGGATCAGTCCTTGGACCACTCCTTTTTGGCATTTACTTCTCAGAAGTCAAGGCCAGTGTCAGTGGTCTCTGGCTGACTAAATTTGCAGATGATTGCAAATTAGGAGCTGTCATTGAATCTCACACTGACACAAATGTTCTCCAGGTGGGGCTGACACAGACAAACAAATGGTGTTGGAGTCATGGACTAAAACTAAATGCCAAGAAATGCATAATAGTATTCTTTGGAAAGTCATCCATCCCTGGTAACTATCATATAGACAGCACACCCCTTAGAGTTGACCCAGTAGTAAGGGAGTTAGTGACACACACAGATAGTAATCTAGCCTTTGATCATCATGTGCCTACAGTGGTGAGGAAATCATTCTGTGTTGTGCAACTTATAAATAAAGGTATTTCATCTAAGTCCAAGGAAGTCATTGTTCCACTGTATTTGGCATTCATCAGACCTATCATCAAGTACAATGCCCCCTTTGGTATGTACCTAACCAGGCATATCCAACAAATGAAATGTCCACTGAGGTTCCTCACTAAAAGAATGCAGAGCATAATAATATGTCCTATGTAGACCACCTCAGGGCCCTATCCCTCTATTCTGTCTCCAACAGGCTTTTGAGGGGAGATCTATGTCTGGCATACAGGGCATTGTCAGACCCTACTGTGATGGACCTCCTGCATATCCACAAAACAAACACCAGAATTACCCTTTCTGAAGACTTAAACCTTGCCTGTGATATAAATAGGACCTGCTGGAGAGATAGGTATATATCCCAGAGACTACCCCATCTATGGAACAGGGAACCTATCCATGTGAAGCAGAGTTCCTCCCTAACCCAATTGAAATACAACTTGGCCAAATGGATGGGAAACCGGAAATTCATCCCTAGTTTGGCAACTAAGTCTCTAATGGACAGAGGTAACCTGTAAATGGTTCATCTCCCAGGCACATGGTTACACTTATCAAGAGTATTAGAACTGGTCAGAGATTTGGGATGCATAGCTAGGCTTAAAAAGGCCCTTGTGGTCATTAGCCTAGTAAACACCTATGAACCTATGATAAACCCAAAATGGAGAAACCACACTGAAGACACAGAAATTAGTTGTGTCTTCAGTGAGGTTTCTCCATTTTGGGTTTATCAGTTTGTGTATTTTCTTTCTTTTTTACCTATGAACAAAACTTTTGCTTCTGCTTTCATATATGCATTCACTCACTCTTTCCCTCTCCAGTCTCTCTCATACTCTCTCTTCAGCTTTCATATCTTTCTCCAATCTCTCACACACAGTCACTTCTGCTTTCATAAATGCATGCATTCACTCTCTCTCTATTCAATTCATTTAATTCCAATCCACTTAGCGTGCCACTGAAAACCATTCCACGTGCCATGCTTTCTAAGGGAAATATAAGTTTAAAAATATTATTATTCCAGCCAGGCTTTAATTACTGTATTTCAATATTAAAATCAAATCAATACTTTGTCAGGTCTGTTTTTAATAGTAACTCTCAAGCCACCAGAAACTACATTTATCCAGCATCTACCAATCCCCATGGGTGCCGGCTAACTGAGGGTTTACTGCATGTTTATCAAACTGATCACTGCTGCAGTAACCTTAGCTGTATGGGTAGATTACCCTGGCTTACGTTTGGGAGGTGGAAGACGAGTCCAGGAGCCCTTATAGAATGGTCCTAGCACTGATCTAGAGTTAGAGAAGAAATCATGCTTATGATGCTTTGTAAATGTATATATGGAGGACCAAGTTGTAGTTTCTAAAATATTTGTAGAATCCAACCATTTCCAAAAAGCCATAGATGAAGCCAAGACCCTGGCAGAGTGGGCCTTGACCTTGCCTGCAATAGTTTTGTTGTGGTGAGTTTACCAAAAAGTAATACCCTAGACAACCATTTGGAAATACTGTGTTTTGACACAGGCTGTCCTTTCTTATCTTCACAACAAATAAGCAACTGATCTGAAAAATGTAGTTCTGTCAAGACAGTACAGGAGTTGTCTGTGGACAGGTGCTTAAAGGGAATTGAGACATTATCATCCAGGTGTCAACTGAAGTTGATTGGGGTCAGGGTGCATCAAAAACACTGTTCTTGTGAGAGTAGATCCAGTATGTGAGGAAGGTTGTAGTAATTGCATCTGACCATTTCCAAAAGGGGGAAGAAAGAATATTTGTGTAAAATCTTAACATAACCATAGATGTCCTTCTCTTCCATGTTGCAGTATTTATAACTTGAGGGATATCCCCGCCTAGGTGACCTGAACGTCCAGCCAGTATACCAAAAACTTAAGGTACTGCAAGGTATGTGCGATGCCGCACACAAAACAGCAAACGTCAGCCATAAAAGTGACATCTGAACATACCATCCTCAAAACTGAATGCGTCAGTCAGAACACCATTACAAGGATAAGTATGACAACTAGCTGTCATTTTCCTGCTCGGAAAACCAAAAAAAAGGTAGCTGGGGAGATCAGAAGGCCTCTTGTAGGATACACTGAGTTGAGGTAGTGGCCTCAGTGAACCATTCTTCTCCTTTTCTATCACCTCCATAAGCTTCCCTAAACTTGGGGTCATCGGGGTGGTGGGATGGGGATGAACCCTGTTTCCTCATCCAGGCATACAGCCGCAGACTCCTGAGGAAATGAGTGTTTCATATTGCCCACTCTTGGAAGGGAGGGGTTCCAAGGAGAAAGAAAAAGAATGGGTTTGTTTGGAAGTACTAGGGCATCCTGCAGAAGTCTCCAACCCCTTTTGACATGACCAGAAGTATGGCAATGTGATGAGATAGCAATCAGATGTCTCTTCCTGAGGCTGAAGTATTAACAATCACTGAGGGAAGTACCTGCAGAGAAGCCTGCATTGCAGACATCAAGCTTAACACCAAAACACTTGCTGAAACATAACTCCTTCATACTTTACTATGTGCCGCTCCCGATTTCACAAACATGTAGTCAGCACAAAAAATAAATCTGGAACAGTGCTATAATAAAATAGCAACATTTGCATTAAATCTCACACAGAGAACTCATCACTGTAAAGCCCTATAACATATAAACTAGATGGAATTCTCCCACCAAATTAATTACTCATAGCTTACTATAGTGTACAACATTTTACACTACCCAGGACTTCCAAGATAGCTACATATAGTAACAGCTTAATATAATATCTCCCAGTGTGATAACAGAAACTCAGAAAACAGAACCTGCGAACTTGTCTTTCTGGCTACATTTCAGTAACTGGCTAGTTAAGTGCAATGTCTGGATGCTACCAAAAAAGAAATTTAGAGAACCTGAAAGAAAATCAATCACAAAAGGTGAGGAGAACAAGCACTGACTAGGAAGAATTCTGCAGCCCTTCAGCAAAAAGCAGTTCTATTCCGGCTTTGGTACAAGATGTGACTTCCAGTAACCCAGAGGAAAAAATAAGTCAAATGTGCTTAGAGATGATTAAAATAAATGAAACACTGATGCAGTATATCAGCTCAAATATCAAAAGGCTGGAAAAATGTAAGAAGCTTTAAACAGATATTCAGAAGAGGTGAAAAAAACTGCAAAAATCAGAGGTAGAAATGAAGAAAAAGCTGGCTGAATATAAGACTGCTGAGGAAGAGATGTTTTCAAAATAATACAGGACAGAGCATGTAAGGAAAACCTGAGATTTTCTGCTGTACCAGAGAAGCCTGAAGGAACAGACTATTCATTTTATGAAACAGACTGTATTAATTTTATGAAAGCACAAATAAGTAACTGGACTGGTATTCCACAGCAGTTGGTAACTGAAAGGGCACATTGCGTGTATGCTCCAAACCTGGCTATGAGAAAGCAACTCAGACATATAATGGCAAAGATGCAATCCTACCATCACTGCAAAAGCTTTTATACTGGAAAAAATTGTTAAAGCCCTTTTTCAAGTGTGATGCTGTTAAGAAAAGAGATTTTACCAATGCATTAGCTAAGCATGCTTCTGAATGTGACAACTTCAAGAAGTTTAGTTTTTTTGTTTTAAATAGTGTAGCTCAAATTTCTTTTATTAGTAGTTTTAATAATATATTGGAAGTTAAAGCATTAAAATGGCAAATTTTATTAAGATAAAATAAAAATGGGTTTGAATGATGTTATTAATATAAAATGTTTACTGAAGAATAAATTATGTTAGGCTGTCCCTTTAATTCTTAAGGCTCGCTTTAATATTTTACCGTTGATTCGATTTAATTATTTTGAACAGATAGTATAAATTAAATGGTTTATAGTTGTCATCCAGTTCTGATGAAATTCTTGTATTAAATAATCGAAAGTGCTAAACTTTATTCAGTCTTGAGAGGCTTATTCTGAATTAATGGCATTTTGTTTTTGTCATTTAATGTGGTGGTGTGCCTTTCCAGTGGTCAGCTATCAGCAGAAATAGTTGATTCTGTCAAAACTGTGGCAGAAAGGCAAAGTACTAAAAGTGGGATTCAGCAAAGTGTGGAGAATGCTTACTCGCTGTACACCAGGCACAAAAGGAGTAACTTTATTCCACTATTCAGGGAATGCTGAGAAGCAGGAATGAGATTCAAACTACTGTACCCAGTTATTTTCAAAATATTCTTTACTGGAAGGACAAAATAATTTTTCATACAGTACATGCTAAGGAGGAAATACAAAAGTTTGTCTAAAACAAAGTGAACTGTGAAGCAGGAGGAGATTCTGCTTCTTGTTCTTCTGGCAATAAAGACCAGAGAGAAACTGTGCCAGTGAAACCTTTTCCAAGGTTTCAACAGAAAATGCTGGAGAGAAGGAAAAAAAGCACAAGAGTTGACTAGAAGAATTGAGAGTACGTGGAAATGAAGCACAGACAGGATTTGGGAGATGGACAGGAATAAAAACAGTAATTTGGAAATTGCCAAATGTGGGATTACAAAGCAATAATTATATTTGTGAAACACGGCAGAATAAGAAAATCTGGAAACTTAGGACTTTAGTAAACTTGTACAGGACTCTAAAGCATATGCCCTACTTCATGTCATTAATGTTCAGAAAAACACTTAGGAGAGGAGAGAGAAAATTAACTGTAAGTAACACAATCTTTTGCTTAATATTTTTATAGTGCATGATTTTCTTTGCATGCTATAAAGTAAAGTGTTCTCATTTATTTTTTAAGTGTAATGGGATCACTAATGTAAACAGGTGCTCATGTTTTTTTCTTTCTCCCTTCTTCTCTCTTTCTCCTTGTTCAGTTTTAAGAAATGTAGGCACTGCAAAGTAAATTACTCCAAAATGGAAATCAAAGTCTAAACCAACTGTACTAGATGTAATGAATATGGTAACAGAGATAAAATAACTGGAATTGGGATCTTTAGAAAAGTGTAGGAGAAAATTACATAGGAAAAATGGGAATTGTGGGAACAACACATACAGGGGAGGAATGAGGTTTAAAAGAAGACAGCTATGTAATGTCTGACAACGATTGGGTAGATTATAAGTGATGTATAATGTTTGTAACTAAAATTGTGTCAGTATGCTTTGTGATATATAATACTTGCAACTAAGATTATGTTAATAAGGTTTGTTTTCATTTATATAAATGTATGATTGCTTATATCATAAGTGATAATTTAATAAAGATGTTTCTTGTTAAAAAAAAAAAAAAAACATTTTACACTACCCAGAACCCCCCCCCATGATACATAATTCAAGTCTGTCTATTCTCTAACACAGGCACTTTGTCTAAAAGTAAAAAATTACTTACAATCACAAATCCCCAAAACACTGATGAAATGCTCATTTCTCAAGTTATGTCTACACTATATGGAATGACCTACCACCTACACTCAAACAGATTGACACTATTCATAAAGCCTAAGCAATTCATAAAATAAGCTATGTCCATGTATACCATCTAGACGATGCTTCTCTTTCCATACACTCTCACTCTCATACCCAATTCATCCATTCTGTAATCAGAATGCCCTGTATTCTACTTCTACCACCTAATTTATTTTTTCTCTGTCCTGACATGACTCTCATCAAATCAAATACAGATTGACTCATATAAGAATTAAGTGCATTTGATCTGTATACCCTATGTATGTCTTTAAATTTTCAATGGATGTATATCATCTTGTCATTTTTTTTCAATTTTACTTTATTACTTTACTATAATTGCACTAATACTGCAACTTCTCTAGAGTCACAGCTTTTCTACAAAGGCCTCCAATGAAAAGGGGTTACCACGCACAATTAGACTTTGCTGATAAACAAAAGTAAAATAAAATGAAGGTTACCCATGCAAAAGTATATGTTACATCATGTGTTCCCACTTGCATCAACTGCTGTCATTTCTTTTCTTATCTCTATACTGCACCCAAATATGAAAAACAGCTTGTATGCTTTCATAAAACATTATCTTTTACCCCTTTAAACAAAACAAAATTATGCACTGTTCTATTAAATGCATTTAAGTATTAAGGCTGCAGGGGAGGTTACTATCACTTATTTATTTCCCATAATTTCAGACTTTGTTTTTCAATTAACTGCTTGCCACTATATCTTTAAATTTTACATTTCCCTCAGCAAATAATGCTCAGAACTTTCAAGATTGCTTGCTCCTACAGAAGCTCATCTCCATGTAAAAGTAGTCAGCAATGATAACAATGATCCTGACAACATTCCTGGATGCATCTTAAATAGCAAGAAGCATGATTTAGCTACATCCCTAACAACACTGTTCAATTTTAGCCTCCATAAAGATTTTGTACCAAGCAAATGGAGAACAGCTACAGTCATTCCCCTGCATAAGGGAAGAGCTTCCAGAGACCTAGGCAATTATAGACCCAATAAATCTGACCAGCCTCATACTCAAAGCCATGGAAAAACTTAATAATATTAATCAATAAGGACATGAACCGCCTAACACTGGACCTGTCTCAGTTTGGATTCATCAAGGACAGGCCATGCTTACTCAACCTGGTGGATTTTTTAAAAGGCCAACAAAGCAATGCATGCAGGCAAAACAATACACACCGCATACCTCAACCTGGCCAAAGCTTTCGAGACAATTCCCCACAAAGGCATAGTGGAAAGGCTAAGTAAACTGGGAATACCCCCCATGTCACCCACTGGATATCCAAATGGCTCACTGACAGGACACAGATAATCAAAACAGGAGAAGCTGCCTCCACAAAGAGACCAGTCACCAGTGGTGTTTCCCAGCATTCTGTACTGGGACCTCTCCTGTTTGGCATCTACATTTCTGAAGTAAAAGCCAACACCAAAAGATTCTGGCTGATTAAGTTTGTAAATGACTGCAAGCTAGGAGCAGTCACTGAATTCCCAAATAACTTAGCCATCCAGCAGGAAGGTTTGTCTCAAATAAATAACTAGTGCTAAAATCATGGACTGAAACTAAATGCCAAAAAAGCATTATTTTTATCCTTTAAGACATCTACCCCAGGGAACTACCACATTGACAATACATGTCTAACAGTTGACCCAGTTGTTCAGGACTTGGGAACTTATAAGGCCACAGATCTAACTTTTGACCAAAATGTTTACTGTTGTAAGAAATTCTTCCTACACTGCAAAGTTTATAAACAAAGGGACTGTGTCTAGATCTAGGGATGTCACTGCCCCCTTTATTTAGCCCTCATTAGGCCACTCACTGAATATAATGCCCCTTTTGGCATGCATCTCTCCAGACACATGCAACAACTGTAATGTCCACAGAGATACCTTACT
The DNA here is from genome assembly GCF_019279795.1 of Protopterus annectens. NCBI lineage: Eukaryota > Metazoa > Chordata > Ceratodontiformes > Protopteridae > Protopterus > Protopterus annectens. The sequence goes on from NC_056744.1 coordinate 1,225,662,614, forward strand.
AAAATGATATAAGGACTAAACAACATGTCCTATATATACCCTGTCACTATATTTGATATCCTATTGATTGATAAGATGTGACCTGTGTATGGCATACAAGTCATCCTCTGACCCAGTACTGATGGATTTGCTGCACTTCAACATGTCAAACAGCATCAGAAATACTTGGTCTAGGGATCTAAACCTCTTCTGCAATATCAACAAAACAGTTTGGAGGGACAGGTATATCTCATTGAGGATCCCACTGCTGTGGAACAGACTCCCATTCCACATAAAACAAAGTTCATTCCTGTCCATTGTCAAGCGCAACTTACAACTATGAATGGTAAACAGAAAATCTATAACAGAACTGGCCCCCAATACTAATAATGGGCACAAGCAGCTCCTAAATACTTTGCATGGGTCCCCTCATATTAACTATAGTATGATCACAATTAATCTCATTAGGGGCAATACATAATTACTGACCATGGAATGGGTAAGGCCAATCTATAACCAAATGGGATAGTTTATTTAGAGCACAAAAAAGGAAATTTGCTAGGCTTAAAATGGTCCACAAAGGCAGCTAGTCTAGTACTTATCTATGAACCTGTGGAAGCTATATTTGCAAACCTAGTACAACTTTGTCCTTGCTATAATTTGCACTTGTTCAAACAAGCTGAATATCTTATCAGTACAGATTATTATTTCAAGTTCCCTGAAATGATCACACTGACAAGAAAAGCAGTTTATATTCTCAACACAGGTGATACCTCAGCTTTTAACACAATGGTTCAGGCAACAAAAAGTAGAAAGGGTTGTTGCCAAACTTAGTGACAAGGAAAATAACCAGAGATCCTTTAGAGGTACTAGAAACATTTTGGACATTTTATGAAAATCTGTATAAAGCAGAGAAATATGGAAATCAAGAAAAATGACAAATGGAAATGTTTATGGAAAAAATTAATATGCCAAGGTTAGAGTCAATTACTAACAGTTGGGACAGGAGGAGATGAGATAAAAATGATGTACAACCAATCTACAGGAAAGTCTCCAAGAACAGATGGTATTCATGTGGAAGCTAGAAGGGAATAAAGTGATACAGATCTGTTAAGTTTTGTTTAAAAGTATTTTAAAAGGAGGGGAAGCACCAACATCCTGGAAGAAAGCTGTAGTGGCTGTAATACCTAAAGATTGTAAAGAGCCATCAGATTCACGTTCATACAAGCCCATTTCAATTCTAAACCACGATTATAAAGTGTTTATGTCTATAATGGCTAAAAGAATGGCAAAGGTGATGTCAAAATTGATAAATATGGATCAATGTGGTTTTGTGGAGGGGAAGCAAACATTTGACAACATTAAGAGAACAACGATGACTCAGGGGGTATCAGAATGTAAGGAAATACCACTGTTGTTTTGTGGGCTTTGGAGCAGAGAAAGCATTTGACAGAGTAAGCTGGGATTGTATGAGTAGGGCAATAGAAGAATTTGCATTCCCCGATACAATAAATAAGGATATATCAAGGACTGGAAGCAAGAATTAAAGTAGGAGAGTTCCTCTCTGACATGTTGTGTTTGAACAGAGGAACCAGGCAAGGTTGTCTTACTTCTCCTTTGTTATTTGCTTTATATTTACAGCCACTGGAAAAGAAAATAAGGGACTCAGAAATTCAGATCTGTAATTGGTATGGTAATCAAGAAGAGTTGCCGTTATTTGCAGATGATATTATTTTATACCTGATAAAACCAGAAAAGTACATTTCAATGGTGTGGAACGTTCTGAGACAGTTTTAAGTCTTTTCAGGATACAAAATTAATGAAGACAAAACAAAGGCAATAGCTGTAAACTATGTACCCACACACAAACTGGTTCAGCAATACCCACATTTATGGGGACATGATAAAATGGAGTATGGGTTAAATGGAATCCTGTTATGGCAGCTAAGGGTATGTGGGAAGAGACTAAACAAAATATTATATAAAAACTGAGAAACTAGAAGCCCTCTTTTATGGATATGAATAGCAAGATAGAATCAGTGAAAATGTTTTCAGTTCCTTTAGTTTTATACACAGGTCAGGCATATTTTTATTAATGAGAGGAGATTGTGGATAGTAATTCATAGAGAGTTGAATGATTTTACCTGGGAGGGTAAGAGGGTTAAAAAATCAAGTGAGATAAGTTGATCCTTCCAAAAAACAAGGTGGTTTGGGTTTATCTGACTTGAAGGGGTATTTTCAGAGCTACACACTTAAGGGTCCTACACATAGCACAAGCAGAAAGCTATAATTCAAAATGGAAAGGGATGCAGATCCTTAAGGAGAATAACAACAACCATACAGAATATTATATTCATAAAGTAGTAGAAAGTATTCTAAGAACTAAGCCAACACGGGAATGGAAAAAGGAGATTCTGCTGATAGGGATGACTGCAATTAGTGGTACCTAGAATAGCCAAGAGGGGGCGGAACTTACTGGAGAAAAGTGGCAAAGGAACAGATAATTAGAGAAGTAAAGATAATAGAATGGGAAAAGGCCAAGAATTAATTTGGACTGCAGACTAGAGATTGCCTTCCCTATCAAGGAGTGATATCAGAGTATAGGCAGAGAGAAAAGAATAGGGGGATCCTAAGTGAAAGACCAGTGCAGATAACGTTTTTAGTAGAATCTAGAACAGAAGCTGCTGTTAAAAAAACATAACTAGGTAGGGCATATATATTGCATGCTAAATAGGAATCAATCAGAGGAGGATAGACTGGACTGGGAAGAGAGACTAGATAATTCACAAAGAAACAATGGGAAGATACATGTATGGTTCCTCAAATATGCAAAAAGTCTAGCATATTTAGGATTTTTGCTTGAAACTGTTTACATAGGTATTTTTATACCCCAAGCAGACTCCAAAAATTTTTCTTAGGTAGATTGCAAATTATGGAGTTGTGATGGGGAAGAAAACGGTAATTGAGAACATATTTTTTGGGAATGTAATGAGTTGGCAGACTTCAAAATTTTCCTGCAGATTACTCTGTCAGAAATACTGAGTATGCAAATTTGAGTAAGTAAATGATTTTTTGAGCTGTGATACAGAATCAGAATTATCTGGACATAGTAAGGACTTGCAGAGGCTGCTGCCAAAAAAAAGCAATTTTGCAATTTCTGGAAAACAGAAATCAAAGTCTAAACTAACTGTACTAGAAGTAATGAATACAGTAACAGAGATAAAAGAACTGGAAGTGGGATCTTTAGAAAATGGTAGGAGCAAATTACACAGAAAAATGAGAATTGTGGGAATAATACGTACAGAATAATGTTCTGAAGATGGAATGAAATTTAGGGGAAGGCAAAAACTGAATGAGCTTTGGAATGTTTGACTTACAATGACTAAAAAGATTATAAGTGATGCATTATGTCTGCAACTGAAAATACGTCAGTACGGTTTGTTTTCATTTACACAGATATATGACTGCCTATTGCATAAGAGATAATTTAATAAAAATGTTTCTTGTTAAAAAAAAAAAAAAAAAAAAATGTCATAGGGCCTGTGATGATGTGAGGTAGTGCCAGCTATGCCAGAAGTAGGGCAGTGGATGTGTAACATATGCCAGCACAGCTAACTGGAATTTAGTAAAGAATTAAATGTTATTTGAATATCAAACTGATTTGTACAGATGCTTGTGTCGAAAATGGATTTGCAAAGTTGCTTGTGTTAAAAATGTACCAACAGTGGGTCCTGACTGTACTGTAACTGAATTAAAAGAAAATAATATGTATATATATATGTATATATATATATATATATATATATATATATATATATATATATATATATATATATATATATATATATATATATATATATATATGTATATATATATTAACATAGGATAATGGAAGAGAAGAGGTTAAGCTCAGCTTCAGCTAACTTTGGAAAATAGTAAGTAATTTAATTATTGGGACTAGGCCATAAAGATGTTATCTCACAGTTTTTAATGAAGCCAGAGTCAATGTCTGTAAGAAGCATGATATGTTAGTCTCTGTAGGAGGAGTAGACGTTTACAATTGTTGTATGACTTCCAGAAGCTGCACCAGATCTGAGCAATGCCCTTGTGTGTATATTATTGAGATGTAGGTACAAAATCCTGGCAGTTTATATCAATGAGGGGGTTGCATGGGAAGCAGAAGTCAGACGACCTGATGGATGTGATGTCATTCTGTACAGAAATAATGTTTTAAAATTAGATGAGACAGAAGTCTCAGGGCAGTCTGTTTCTTGGAACCTGACACAAAAGGCTCTCTCAAATACGTCATCTTACCTTACTCTATTAAGTAAGTAGAAACAGTAATTCTCTAGATCAGTCAGGAAAATATAGTGAGGATAGTTGAGTATTATTTTTATGTAACTGTGTGAATCTTTCTAGCTGTGCTATTTTTAATATTTCTTGTGATTCAAACTCTGGTGTTTACTGTGAACAGATATTTTGTATTTTCATGTTCTTTTATTACTTATTATTAAATATATTTAAAATTTCCATTGTGGCTGGTCCTTTAGAGAATATTTTAACCTTTCAGAATACTTATATCTATTGGTGACACTATAGCCACTACTGAAGCCTGGCTGTTTGGTCAACATTACCATTTGCATTAATATTAATTTCACTCAGTATATCTGGGTACCACTGTAACAGCCTTAGGTAGCTGGCTTTGTAATGTCTGGTGGTAGTGCTAACTACCTTATAGTCTGGGCAGAAAGGGGCACAGTGGGTAAATCTGTGACAGCCATTCCCAGGAGTGTGTGTGTGTGTGTGTGTGTGTCTGTGTGAAAATTGAATTTCATAAAGTGTGTATGTCAGCCACTTGGAGCATGGACACAAAGCACTGGTTTCACCAAGAAGGTGTTGGAGGACTTGGCTTGGACACTCAGCTGAGGACTTAACCCTACAGCTGTGCTAGTGGGGAGCCTTACTGGGGCCCTGGAGGGAGACAGATATAAAGAAATCCATACCCCGATCTGACTATGTTCCCTGTGTGCTCTTAAGGGAAACTGTGCTTGATGCAGCAGGTCTACATCTGGACATACTAAGCATATCTATTTGTATTCCAAGTGAACGTTCCTCTCCAGTGTCAGTGGTGAGGATTCATGCTTTTTGATTACTGGCCCAGAGTTGGCACATCACATACTAGTGATCAGTGGTGTGGATATTAATTGAACTTCTGTAGCCTGTAGGCAGTTGTCACTAAAGGTGTGCCCTCTCACCAGCCACAAGGTAAAAATTCAGAGTTTTATTTCACAACAGTTGTATTTATTTATTTATTTTTTGTTAGTTTAGTTTAGTTAGGGGAAGTAGGCAAATATGTCAACAGAGAATTATGGCAAGCTGACAAAGAACCAGTTGGCCAAGATGTGTGAAGTCAAAGGACTGATGTATGTCAACCTAACTAAAGAGGAAATGATTTCAGTCTTAGTCACAACTCAGACCAGCAACCAGGAGGATAACCAGTCTGGTGATGGGAATGTATAGCCCTCAGAATCAGGACAGTTCACCTTTTCCTCAAAGGACTTAAAACCCCATCTGGAGTTAGAGACTTGAACTGGAGGACAAATGTTTGGAATAAGAATCAACACCGAGACTGTGGCATTTGGAGGCTGAAGAAAATGAGAGACTGTGGCATTTGGAGGCTGAAGAAAATGAGAGACTGTGGCATTTGGAGGCTGAAGGAAATGAGAGACTGTGGCATTTGGTGGCTGAAGGAAATGAGAGACTGTGGCATTTGGCGGCTGAAGGAAATGAGAAGCAACATTAACATGAGAGGGAGATGCTGACTCTTCACCAGGGTGATGGAGGTAATGGGGAAGGGAATAACCAAACCCCAGAAGTAATAAAGGTCAGTAAATTTCTACCACAATTTACAGATGGTGATAATTTTGATAGTTTATTCATATATTTGAAACAGTATGTGAACAGTGTAATGCTGACCAAGGGCTCTGGGTAAGGTTCCTGACCCCCTTACTCCATGTTAAAGCTGTAGCTGCTCTTTCTAAATTGTCTGATACTGATTATTTAAACTATGAAAAAAGTAAAGAAATGTTTATTTGAATGTTTTAAGTTACCACTTGAAGCTTAGAGAAAAAAAAATTCTGAGCATAGATGCAAGGCAGATGAAAGTGCGTGATTATGTTGCTGAGTTAAGCACTTATTTTCATAGGTCATATCCTATCTTAGTGGATGGGAAAAAGGGCACTGCTAAAATAGAGACAGCCTCTGACATAACCATTGTGAAGCCTGCAGTGGTTAAAGAGGAACAGTACTTGCTTGGACAGTCCACTCAAGTCAGAGCCTTAGGATGGACCCCATTCCAAATGCCTTTGGCCAGTGTTCACCTTGACTGGGAGGGTGGAAAAGGAAGCAAGAAATTAGGTGTGTTTGAGGATATCCCTGCAGATATTCTGATAGGAAATGATTTTGATAATGCAGTACCTTGTGTAACTGCAGATACACACAGTCTGGCTTGGAGACAGGAATGTGGGTCTGGTAGACTGGGGAAACCCAGACAGACACCACACCTGAAGCCAGGGCTGGTGAGGACTATTTCAGGGAGGGAGCTACCCTGTAGCAGTGAGCCTGAGGATGAGCCACAGCTGCTGGTAGGTACTGATGAACACTTGAACAGAGTGAGTGTAAGGGCAGAGGTGAGTGGTAGTACCCAGGCTGACAGTGAGGCACTGCTGTCCGAGGATACCAGACTTCCTCTGGAAGGGGAGCTGGGAAGAGTCACAAAAGCAGAGCTGAGAAGGCTCAGCTCTCAGACCCTACATTACAAGGCTTGAGGAAGGTAGTTAAGAAAGCACCTGATTCTCAAGGAACGGGGGAATCTGTATACTGGAACAAATCATTACTGTATAGATACTGGACCCCTGAGGGAGGGCTAGAGGGTAAGGTAATACAGCAGTTGGTAGTGCCTATTGTCTGGCACTTCTAGACATAGCCCATGACATTCCTTTTGCAGGTTATATGGACATAAAGCATACCAAGATACATATTATGCAGAGCTTTTATTGGCCTGGGATTGCAAGGGATGTAACATGGTACTGCAGGACCTGTGAGAAGTGTCAAGAAGTAAGCAAGGCAGGTGACAAGGTCAAAACTCCTTTGATGCCTTTGCCTGTGACTGAGGAGCCATTTCAGAGGGTAGCTATGGATATTGTGGGGCCTCTGAGTACCCCAAGTTCCACAGGGAAGAAGTATATCCTGGTGTTAGTAAATTATGCTACTAGATACCCTCAGGCTGTGGCTCTGTCCTCCATTGAGGCAGAGAAGGTGGCAAATGCTTTGTTAGAGTTTTCAGCAGGGTAGGTTTCCTGAGAGAAATACTGAATGACAGAGGTGCCGATTTCATGTCAGACCTGCTGTCTTGTCAGTGAAAGCACTGTGGGGTGAAGCACCTATACACCACCCCCTACCATCCCCAAACTAATGGTCTTGTGGAGAGGTTAAACTCTACACTAAAGACCATGGTATGGGCATTTGCAGACCAGTTTAAGAGAGAATGGGACAAATATTTGCCCCATCTGCTGTTTGCTTACAGACAGGTACCCCAGGAATCCACAGGTTTTTCACTCTTTGAGTTGTTGTATGGACAAAGGGTAAGGGGGGGCCTTTAGATTTGATTTGTGATGAGTAGAAAGGTGAGTGTGAATCCCACAAGGAGTCTGTTGTGGCATATGTCCTAAACCTCAGGACAAGGCTTAGGGAGCTCATGGGGCTTAGTCCAGAAAAATCTGTCAGGAGCCCAACAGCAGAAAAAGGTCTGGTATGACAGGAATGCTTGAGCCAGAGAGTATGCTGTGGGACAGCAGGTGATGGTTCTCATTCCTATCAGACACAATACGCTACAGGCAGCTTGGGAGGAACCCTTCAAAATAGTAAGGAAAGTCAGTGATGTTAACTATGGTAGAACTGCTAAGCAGGAAGCAGGGGCCCAAACTGTACCATGTTAATATGATGAAACCTTACCATGATAGGGATGGCCCTGGTGCTACGTATTTGCAGTAGGAGGCAGGAGGAGTCTGAAGGGGATCTATGTTACATCGAAACAGACAGCTAAATGCCAAGTTACTAAGTTGGAGCCTAGGGTTGCAGGCATATGATATGACAGTGCAGCATTGTAGTGGAGTCAGCAATGCCAAGGCAAATGGGATCTCAAGACAGGGTATGGGTTAATGTATCCACAGACAGACTTATTCCTCTCGAGCAACATTTCTCAAGGGTCACTTGAAAAACTAGCTTGAGTCTTCAAAGAGGGGAGAGATGTCACGATGTGAGGTACTGCCAGCTATGCTAGAAGAAGTACGGCAGCGTATGTGTAACAAATGCCAGCACATATGTTATTTGAATATCAAACTGATTTGTACAGATGCTTGTGTTGAAAATAGATTTGTAAAGTTGCTTGTGTTAAAAATGTACCAACAGTGGGTTCTGACTGTACTGTAATTGAATTAAATACATATATGTTAACAGAGGATACTGGAAGAGGAGCAGTTAAACTCAGCTCCAGCTAACTTTGGAAAATAGTAAGAAATTAAATTACTGGCCCTAGGCGATAAAGATGTTACCTCACAGTTTTGCAATGTCTGTATGAAGCATGGTTTGTTAGCCTCTGTAGGAGGAGTAGAAATCTGTAATTGTATAACTTCCACAAGCTGCACCATATCTAAGCAATGCTCTTGTGTGTGCATTATTGACATGTAGGTTCTGAATCCTGGCAGTTTCTAACAGTGTGTGTGTGTGTGTGGGGGGGGGGGGGGGTTGCATGGGAACCAGAAGTCAAATGACCTGATGTATGTGAAGTCCTTCTGTACAGAAATGTTTTAATATTAGGTGAGACAGAAGTCTCAAGGGAGTCTGTTTCTTGAAACCTGACCTAGAAGGATCCCTCATCTACTTCATCTTACATTGCTCTATTAAATAAGTAGAAGTATAGTTGTGCACACTTACCATAAACGTAGATGTTCGAGTGTATTCACTGTTGCAGTCATTACATTTGGGTAATCTGCTGGCAGGTTGCCCTCAGTCGGCCTGATTAACAAAGTCTTGGGTCCTGCGTCGGTTGTTGTCCCTTCTTCCATGACATCAGGTCGTCATGGGGTATAAAACATGCAGCCGAAGCCATTACATCAGTTTTTTTTGGTCCAGAAGTCAGGTGCCCCCAAATGGGGAGCAAAATATATACATAAATAATTCAGAACACAAAATTATATACCTCCAAATAAAAGCAAATACACCAAAAAGGCTTTTAAGTGTAGTAAAATAAAGAAGAGGCATAGTAAGAGAAAAGACAGGGGGCTGGAGGGAGGGTAACCAGGACTGCAACAGTGAATACACTCGAACATCTACATTTATGGTAAGTGTACACAACTGTACAATGTTCTTCGTGTTTCACTGTTGCAGTCATTACATTTGAGTAGATTCCCAAAGCTAAAGTTGGAAGGATGGATTTATACAGTATTAGGACTGGCTATAAAGCCCTGCAAAACAGCAGTGGCAAAGCCAGCTCTGGATTTAGAGAAAATTGATAAATGATAGTGCTTGGTGAAAGTATGAACTGAACTCCAGGTAGCAGCTTCTAGAATATCCTTGGTAGGAACACCTCTGAGAAAGGCTGTAGAAATTGATGCAGCCCTGGTGGAATGGGATCTGATCCCCTGGGGGATAGGTTTTCCATGGTGCTTATAGCAGAAATGAATACAATGGCTTATCCATTTGGAAATAGTTTGCTTTGAAATAGCCCTTCCCTCTGCCCCTGCAGCAAATGCTACCAGCAGTTCAGATTTTCTTCAAGATTTAGTCCTGTCCAAGTAAAATCTAAGTTGTCTGTGTACATCCAATGAATGCAGAATCCACTCCCCCTTGTTCTGTGGATTGGGAAAGAAAGTTGGCAAATGAATGGACTGATTAAGAGCCACACTGGATACCACATTGGGCATGAAGGATGGGTTGGTCCTGAGTGACACCCTTGTCCGCATGAAAGATGATGAAAGGCTCCACTGCCATAAGGGCCTGTAATTCAGAAATCCTTCTAGCCAAAGTGATTGCTAAAAGGAAGGCTGTTTTCCAGGAAAGAAATTTTAAGTCTGCAGTAGCAGCTGGCTTGAAAGGAGGTAGAGTGAGTTTCTCCAATACAAAGTTAAGGTCCCAGGCAGGGGTTGGAGCTCTCCTGAGTGGCCTTAGGTTTTTGGCACCTCTGAGATACTGCTTTAGCAGAGGATGAGAGAAGAGGGGGGTTCTGTGTTGTAATGAGCTGAAATGGCTGAGGCATGGAATTTTATGGAAGAAAAAGACAGGCCCTTGTGAAGCATCTCAGTTAAGTATTGAAAAATCTAAGGTAAATTGGGCACTGCTGTGCTCATCCCTTGAAATTGATTCCAGGCACAGAATCTTTTCCATTTGTCAGAATAAGATTTTCTAGTACTAGGTCTTCTCGCCTCCAGAATGACATCCATCACAGGTTTGCTGAGGGATGCTAAGGGGGAATTTAAGTGATTAGCCAAGCTGCAAGATTCAATGTTTGGAGCTGAGGGTGCAGAATGTGGTTGCTCTACTGAGACAGTAGAGAAAGTGTCTGAGGCAGGTGCCATGGAGAAATTTTTAACAGACTGCATAGGAGTGGGTACCAGTGTTGGCTAGGCCAGTCTGGAGCAAGCAAAATCATTTTTGGTTTGTCCTGTTTGACTTTTAGTAGAACTTTGGAGAGCAAAGGCATAGGGGGAAGGCATAGACTGATAGGTTTTCCCAGCTGAAGGACAGAGCATCTACTTTCCAGGCTTTTATGTGAGGAGTTCTTGTGCAAAATTTGTCCAACTGGTAGTTCTGGGGTGAGGCAAAGAGATCTATGTCTGGGCTTCCCCATTTGCGTGTCAACATGTTGAAAATCCGTGGTTTCAGTTTCCATTTGTGTGGGTCCATGAGATTTCTGCTTAGTTCGTATGCCAAAATATTCAGCTTTCCTGGCAGGAATTGAGCTTGTAGTTGTACTTGATAGCTCAAGGCCGTGTTCCACAATACCATGGCTTGCCTGCAGAGGGGGTAGGAATGTGTACCCCCCTGCTTGTTTATGTACCACATAACTGTGGTGTTGTCCGTCTTTACCACTAGTTGCACTGGATAAAGGTAGTCCTTGAAGGCTGTCAGTGCATTCTGTACAGCTAGCATTTCTTTCTGATTGATATGAAGGTGCATTTGATTCGGGCTCCATTTGCCCTGAATGCACTTCCCTGCCAGATGAGCCCCCCATGCATAGTCTGATACATCTGTAATTAGGGTTTGGGCAGCAGGGTGTGTGTGAATGGCAGTCCCTTGTTTTGGTGGCAGGCCTCTGCCCACCATAGGAACTCTAGTTGCAGGCAAGGTATGATAGGAATCATTGTTTCCAGGCTGTGACAATGCTGACTCCATAAACTTTTTAAGTACCACTGAAGTTTCCTCATATGCAGTCTTGCATATGGAATTAGAAGAATGCAGGAGGTATTTGTCTTGCAGATAGCAGGGTTTCTGTGGCCACCTGTTTGAAGTAAGTCACCAAATGAATTTGTTTTTCTGGCATAAGGAAAGCCATCTGGACAGTTGTATTCAAGCTTCTACCCAGGAATGTATTTTTTTGAGAGGGTACTAGCTGTGATTTCTTTTCATTTATGGTGTACCCTAGACAAGTTAGAACCCTTTTTACAAATGCTAGATCTTTTAGAAGAATGGCCTTGTTTTCTGCCTGAATTAAACAATCATCCAGGTATGGATATACCTGAATATTTCTTTGCCTGCAAAATGCTATTACTGGTGCCAGGCACTTTGTAAAGACCCTGGGTGCAGTAGATAAGCCAAAGGGCAGTGCAGAGAACTGATAATGCAAGTAGCCTGCTTTGAAGCGGAGGTACCTTCTGCAAGATTCCCTGATTGGGATATGCAGGTAAGCCTCTTTTAGATCTAGAGTTGCCAACCAGGCATCTTTGCCTAGCATAGGAAGTAACTGGTGAAGAGTCAGCATCTTGAATTTTGGAATGTCCAGAAAGGTGTTTAGAGTAGACAGATCCAGAATTGGACACCATGATTTGTCTTTTCAGGGTACCAGGAAAAGTCTGGAATAGAAACCTTGTCCCTTTTCCTCTTCTGGTACTAGCTGAATAGCCCCCATGTTTAAGAGGGAAAGTACTTGTTTCTTAGCCTCTGCCCACTGATTTGGGGGCAGGTTTGGCCAGCCATTTGGAGTTGGCAACGTGTGGAAATGAAATCTGTATCCCTGGGACACTATATTTAAAACCCATTTGTCCTGGGTTATAAGTTGCCAGTTTTTTGCATGAAGTGCCAGTTTTCCTCCCAAAGGGGCGGCTAAAAGGTAAGTGCTTCGTAATGCTAAAGGAAAGTCATTGAGACTGTTTACCATAGGGAGGTGTCTTGTTGTTTGCAGATTTGGAAGAGGAGGCACCCCATTGCTTAGCTCTGAAAGTCCCTTGGGACTGAAACCTGGTGTTTTTGGAATGTCTGGGTTTGGCTTGAGTGGCTCTGGAAGTAACTGGAAAGGACCAGTTCTTAGTAGGCCAGTGCCTACTAAATCTTGGAGGTTGTACTTGTAAGAAATCTTTCAGTTTGCATAGATTTAGCTTTATCTTCCATCTTTTTTAGAACTTCTTCAGCCTTATTGCCAAACAGATGATCCTGCTGCAAAGGAGCATACAACAATTGCGCTTTAACATGATCAGGCAGAGATTGCTCCTTAAGCCAAGCATGCTTTCTAAGCACATACCCAGTAACAGCAGCCCTGCAAGAGGCCTCCAAAGAATCAAAACCACATTGCAAAGTATGTTTTCCAACTTGTTCAGCTGAATGCAATAAATCCTGTAAATCTTTATTTTCCACACAGTCAGAAATCAACATAATTTTCTGTTTAAGCAGTCCCATGATATGCTGCTGATATTTTAGCATATAGAATTGACAGTTTAAAGCCCTGATTGCCAAGGTTGCATAAGTATAAACCTTTTTACCCCATATATCCAGCACCCTGGAGTCTCTATCAGAATGGGTATGATTTTTAGCAGTAGAAGCCTTAATGCCCTTGGGCGCCTGAGAAATGCTTTCAGGGTCCGCAATACGATTTTTGAAAAGGAATTTGTGGGAGTCAGGTACCCTGTAGTATCTGTCTGGCTTACAAGGGGCCGGAGGCAGAAAATCAGGGGCCATACTGGATTTTAAAAACACATCATCAACAATGTCTAGTACAGGAGGTATAGCCAAAGGCCTATGCTGAGGAAGAAGAAGGAATTCCCTATGCCTCTTTTTGGATTCAGAAAAATTCTGACTTTCCCAGTGGAAATGCTCCCTTAAGGTATGTAAAGTTTCCCCAAAAGAAAAATCCTCAGGGGAAGAAGCAGAAGGAATGGAATCCTCTGCATCAGAGTCCTCATAAGTAGGTATGGACAAATCCTGTTCATTAGAAGAGTCAGAAGAAACAGTGTCCTGTTCAGAAGATTCATAGTCAAGTTCAGCCCTAGGCCTCTTAGAAGGGGGGGGGGGGGTTAACCACCCCTGATTAAAGTAATTCAATCTTCAGCCGTTTTGATAATTTGTTTTTTAGGCATAGGGGCCTGGGCATCGGTTTTTTACACACAGATCGAGATTTTGGCCTTAATATTGAAGGTGGTGTCGGTTTAATATACAAATCTGTAGGCCTGAGTACACCCTCAGAAGCCGGTGCCTGCACAGCGGCTCCAGACCCATCCAAGGTAGAGACATCCACGGGTTGCATAGATGAAGCATCTCGCGGCATACTGGATTCCGAATGGGTCTCAGTAGAGGCCTGCGAATCAGAAGTAGCGGGTATCAGGGGCTGCGAAAGAGCCTCACTGAGTACCGGCAAACTGGCGACTGGCTTAGGAGAAGCGTCGTCGGCAGTTTTGGACCTCAACGGCCTGTCTCTCTCTTTTTCTTTGCGTTTTTTTGGTATTCCGGTAGTCGGATTGCTAACCAATGTAATTTCTGGATAATTAAACTGAGAACCAAAATATTTAGAAGCAAAAATATACCGACGACGGATAGTGCGCTGACTAAATAAAGCACAAAACTGACAACAAGGTACGTCGTGGTCAGGGCCTAGGCAAGGAATACAGTACAAATGGAAATCCTTATGAGGTATTTGCTTCCCACAAGTAATACAATTATTAACTTTTACTGACATCGGTAAGGAGCAAGAAAAAGTTTCCCCAACGGGGTACTTAGCTTTTTAGTAGAAGACTTTAGTTCTAAAACTTGAAAACAGCAGCAAGAAAGACTGATGTAATGAAGTCGGCTGCATGTTTTATACCCCTGATGACCTGACGTCATGGAAGAAGGGACAGCAACTGACGCAGGACCCAAGACTTTGTTAATCAGGCCGACTGAGGGCAACCTGCCAGCAGATTACCCAAATGTAATGACTGCAACAGTAAAACATGAAGAACATCAGTAATTCTCTAGAACAGTCAGGAAAATATAGTGAGAATAGTTGAGCACTGTTTTACTGTAAATGTGTGAATCTTTCAAGCTGTGTTATTTTTAATATTTCCTGTGACTGAAACTCTGGTGTTTACTGTAAACAGATATTTTGTATTTGCATGTTCATTTATTATTTATTAAATATATTTAAACTTTTCATTGTGCTTGGTCCTTTAGAAAGTATTTTAACTTTTGAGAGTAGTTGTATCTATTGGTGATACTGTGGCCACTCCCAAAGCATGGCTGTTTGGTCAGCATTACCATTTGTATTAATATTACTTTCAGTCAGTATAATTGGGTACCCTTGCAAGAGCTTTAGGTAGGTGGCTTTGTAGTGTCTGGTGGCAGTGACAACTACCGTATAGTCTGGGCAGAAGGGGAGACAGCCGGTAAATCTGTGCCAGCCTTTCTCAGGCATGTGTGCATGTGTGTGAGAAAATCAAATCTGTGTGTGTGTGTTAGCTACTTAAAGCAGGGACACAAAGGACTTGGCTTGGGAACTCAGCTGAGGACTTAACCCTATAGCTGTGCTAGTGGGGAGCCTTAATGGGACCCTGCAGGGAGACAGATATAAAGAAATACAGACCCTGGGCTGACTGTGTTCCCTGTGTGCTTTTAAGGGAAACTGTGCTTGATGCAGAGAAGACTGCATCAGGAAATACTGACTGTATCCATTTGTATTCCATGTGAACGTCCCTCTCCAGTTTCAGTGGTGAGGATTCAAGTTCCTTGACTACTGGCCCAGAGTGGGGACATCACAGGGCCAATGCCATGACTTATCCTAACTGAAGTTTTCTCAAGTACAAAAGTTCATAGTAAGTTGGTAAACAGAGCCCAAGATGTAAACCAGATGCATCGCCCTTTATTTAGTAAGAGAACACTGATATGTTCACATACATGTACTTTTCATGTGAACAGCACAAGTAGGTATAATATCCTAATTTGTTTAAATTTTATCATACCATGTGTGCCTCTTGCTATACGTTTAAAAGTATAAAAAGGTGGTCTTTGTTCTAATTCCTTGGGATCTTGTAAGAAATTTCTTGATCCCCGTTGTGATTTGGAATAAATATGCTTTCATCAGCAGATATTCTGTCTGTTTGTCTTTATTTACCTTAACAGATGGTATCTCAATTGGGATTTGAACCAGAGGTCTCAGCAAGTGGATGGTTGTCAAGTGCAGAACGTTTCCTGACAAAAGGGTGCCCAAACAAATAAGTGTTTTAACTTGCACCTCAGGTTTCTTTTGTACTTTGACTCCCAGACTGCTGTTCTTATCTGGCTGTACAAATGCTTTAGGTAAATGGGTATCAGAATTTAAGGTTTAAGTATTTTATCATATATATGATCACGTAGCTCAGGCCGGTATGACCCTGACCCTGAGTAGCATCCTGCCCTCACCAAGAATGATACCACGGTATAAAGAAAAAAATATCAATTTCAACAATTGGCTAAGTTTCTGGTGTCATTCAAAGGGGATCCAGTGTCTGTCTGCCTGGGATGACATGCTCGACAAGCCACGCTGCTTCGCTAGAGACGGCTTGCACCTGAAACACTTAGGCTTTCGAATACTGGCCAAGGCTCTTGCCCCCCCCCATTGTGCCTTTTTTAGGCAAGGCTCAAAAGACAACCCCCCCGCCGTAAATAGCACAAGTAACAAAAAACTGAGGGTAATGCTACTCAATGCCAGAAGTCTAAACCTCAAAATGCATGCACTCGAGGCACTCTTCAGTATGGAGAAAATCGATATATATGTGCAGTAACAGAAAACTGGTTTAAGGGTCCAGAGAGCACCCCAGCACTACCAAGCTACAACCCATACCATACATTTCGGCCACAGAACCCGGACCGAAATACAAAAGGTGGGGGCGTATCCATATTCATCAAGGATACCCACACCTCCAGGTTAGTGGCACAGCACGATACTTCAGAGATCATCCACGTGCAACTAACAATGGGCAAAACTGCAATTCAAATTGTACCTTGCTACAGATCACCCACCATGTCCCAGGGATCCCCATTCCGCGTTTCTGGAAACACTTGGAAACATAAAGGTCCTACCAAACACCCTAATATTGGGTGATTTCAATTACCCAAACATTAACTGGGAGAACTACTCCAGTACTAACTCCCTTGCCCAACATTTCCTAGAATTTATAAACTCAAACACCCTGGATCAACTGGTCAGCACTCCCACCAGAGGTGACAACATACTGGACCTGGTCATCACCAACATCGGTGTTCCACACTGGAGGTCAACCCCTTGCTGGTTAGATCTGATCATAAACAAATCACTTTGGATATCCACATTCTGTCCCCACCCCCGGACAAGAAAACCACAGTGAAAAACTTTTCAAAAGCAAACTTCACGTTACTTAAGACTGAGGTGGAAAGATTCAAAGCCCCCATGCTAAAAGATAACGCTGTCCAAGCTGCAAAATCCTTCACTAATGCATTCTATGGGCACCTACAAGAATGCAAGGATCGTGCTATCCCAAGCAAAACCAAGACTCACTCCTCCAAGAAAAGGAAACCAGTCTGGTGGACCCCTGCCATAAACAAACTATACAATAGAAGGAGGAAACTAGTACAGAAAAGAGTAAAATCCCAAGAAGGGAAGACATCCCTGATCAGTATCAGCAAGAAACTACGATCCCTCATAAAATCATCCAAGGTGAGCTTCGAAAGAAAAATTACCAAGGACTCCAAAGATAACCACAAGCTATTCTTTAGCTATGTCAAGAATCTAAGTGGCAATGGTCAGATCTGCTCAGAGTTAGTGCAGAATGGCACAAAATACACTGAACCGACCGATATTGCCAACATCCTGGCAGACAGGTTCAGTGCAAACTTCACCCCCCTCTCAGCCCCAAAAGGGCCCATAACCATACCAGAAGAATATAGAACCCCTGAAATCACAAACACTCAGGTTAAAACAGCCCTCTCCAAAGCCAAAAACACGGCATCAATGGGACCGAACGGTGCTGCATCCTACACGAGCTCAAAGACGAACGGACCCCTCACCTAAACACACTGTTCAAACTCAGCCTCTCCACAGGCTATGTACCCATAGAGTGGAGCACAGCAACGGTTAATCCGCTTCACAAAGGTGGAGCCACAACAGACCCCGGGAATTATCGCCTTATAAGCCTGACTAGCTTGGTCTGCAAGGCTATGGAGCGCATCATCATGGAACTCATCAACAGAGACATTGGGAACCTCCAAACACTGGACCCTACCCAGTTCGGCTTTGTTAAGGGCAGATCATGCCTCCTAAATCTGGTGGACGTCTTTGAGACAGTTACCAAGGCTATAGACAAGGGAAAGGTGGTACACACAGCCTACCTAGACCTCACAAAGGCCTTCGACACCATTCCCCATTCTGGTATTATAGACAAGCTCACCAGCCTGAACATAAACCCCTATGTTACAAGATGGGTTGCAAACTGGCTCACAGACAGAACCCACATGGTGAGAGTTGCAGGAGCTAGGTCTGACTCTAAACCAGTTACAAGTGGCGTTCCTCAGGGCTCAGTCCTAGGAACCCTCCTATTCGGCATATACATTTCAGAAGTACAGGCAAGCACAGAAGGACTATGGATGACCAAGTTCGCAGACGACTGCAAACTAGGGGCTATAATTGACTCTCCAGCTGACACAGACATCTTCCAAAAGGGTCTCACTGAGACGGATACCTGGTATCAAAATCATGGCCTCAAGCTAAATGCCATAAAGTGCATAGTCATCCCCTTTGGAAAAAACAAAGCACCCACAAACTACCACATACGTGGTAGTCCCCTAAATATGGAAAATGTAATAAGGGATCTGGGGACCCAAGTAGATAGTAATCTCTCCTTTGATAATCACATTGCCAAAATGGTTAGTAAATCTTCTCCGTGGCCCACTTAATCACTAAAGGGTCTGCATCCAGATCAAAAGAGGTCATTGTGCCCCTCTATTCATCAGACCCATCATAGAGTACAACGCCCCATTTGGGATGTACCTTACAAGACACCTGCAACAGCTGGAAAGACCACACTAGTACCTCACTAAGAGGATCACTGGCCTCAAACAGATGCCCTATGCAGCTCGACTGAAGAAACTCCAGCTGTACTCGGTTGCATACCACCTACTCAGAGGTGATCTCTGCCTGACATATAAGGCCATGTCCAACCCAGAATTGATGGACATGCTCCACCTAAAGAAAACCTTATCCCCTCGAGCCACACACTTTAGGGATATAAACCTCACCACAACAATAAATAGGACGTGCTGGAGGGACAGATTCCTGTCCCAGAGACTTCACATGCTTTAGAACAAGATTTTAATCTACATTAGGCAGAGCTCCTCGCTAACACTCTTCAAAAGAAACCATGACGAGTGGATGGGAAACAGAAGGTTTACCCCGGGGATCACTTCAGTGGCTCTGCTGGACAAAGGCACAGGGAACTAATCTAAGGGGGCGGTGAAAGCCAACACATTCTGGCTAGGCTTATAAATGCCTTCAAGCAGATAGCCTAGGACCTACCTATGAACCTATACCTGTGACAAAATAAGGCATACAGAGCTAAGTTGGCCTAGTGGGCTAATGCACTATGCTGTAGTTCAGAGGGTCCTGGGTTCGAAACTTGGCAGGGCTGGTCATTGGACGGCACAGTGTAAAGTGATTGGGTTGTCACCTCACAACAAGAGTTTCTCTGGTACGATTCTCGGCTGGAGTGCCTTCTGTGTGGAGTCTGTATGTCCTCCCTGTGTTCGTGTGGGTTTTCTCCAGGTGCTCAGGTTTCCTCCCACATTACAGAGACATGCATCTGGAGCGTTTCTCCTTGAGCCTCTGCTGAAAATTGGCTTTGTTCTAAATCAGACTTTCCTGGTAAACAAGTGTAAAATAAATAAATAAATAAATAAAAAGTTAAGAAATATAAATCTGCATGCAGACAAGAATTTAAGCATGCAAGTGCAGCATTAGTGTTTTCTAAGATAAATTCATAGCAGGGTGGTCCCAGCTATAAGGCAGAGAGGACTTTACCTTACCTGTGTGTTTATGAGAGTGAGAGTGGTAAATAATGGGAAGCGTGAGAAGTAAGTTTCCTACCCCACCTAAGGGTACTCCTGCATGCAAGTTGCAAGTATTTGGATAAGTGGTATGACTTTACAAAAGGATATTCCACATTACAATTTCCACAGACTAGGACTTTTGATCATACTAAAATAATTAATTTAAGGGAAACTTTAAAAAACAAAAATAATAATAAGAAGAAAGGAACCAAAATAAAGACAGAGCAGTAGGATGCTTGGAATGATGGTACAGTGAAGCTTTTAAAACAGAAAACGAACCTGCAGTATGTAGGTTAAAAGATACAAACCAGAAACTGTTGCAACAAGTGAAAGATCTGAAAACCATGGCAGGAAAAAGAAATATGGGACCCCTTTACCTAGTAATATCTGGAAGTAAAATATTTAGCCAGAAGGAGGGTACTTCTGAAAATGTTTATCCCACCTTTATCCCCTCCACCTGCTTTCTTGGAAGGTGATATTCATCCACCTCCTACTGCCTCATCTGCTGATAGAAGCAGTCCTAAGAAAGAAACAATAGAAGAAAAGGGACAGGAAAAGAAGGGAAGAGACAAGGAAAGATGTGACACAGCAACCCTGTGATGAAACTCACTTCACATGCTCTAAAGCAAAACAAGAGAGAGATGAGATGTAGACATGAGATATATAAGAGAAATTAGAGGAAAGAAAAATATTTCCACAAGAAAAACTGTCAGAAGCTACAAACAAAAATTTGTATTCAATAATACAACAGATTTGTGACAAACAGTATAAAGATCAAGAGACTTTGACCTGTTTGGAAAAAGAAGTATCTGAGGAAGTGCGAAAATATAAACAACAAAACCTAGAGATCTTTGATAAAACAGAAATATGGATATGGGGAAGAAAGTGAGATTTGATATGGTGCAATATTTATGCAAAGGAGAAGGCCAAATTAATCAATATAAAGAAGGCAGCTCCAAAGATAATAGAAGAGAAATACAGGCAAAGGCATCGAGATATGGAAAATTTCACAATGAAAAAATAATATCACAAAGAGGGAATACAGAAAAGAAGATTAGTAAAGTAGAAGTTAAAAAATAGAAGTTGAAATTATGGAGTGCCTGCAAAGTGAAGGACTTGGTGTAGAAGGTCTAACACAGGTTACATCACAGCATGATGGAGTGAGTCCCCAGAGTAAGGAGAAGCAGAAACATCAGGAGACATCCGAAGAAGAAATATGAACATGGGAAAGAAAACGAGATTTAATATTGTATAATATTTATGCAAAGGAGAAAACAAAACTAACCAATACAAAAAGAGCAGCATCAAAGATATTTGAAGAGAAATACAGGCAAAAGAATCCAGACATGGAAAACCCTACAATACAAAAAATAAGACAAAGAGAAAAAGCAGAAAAGGAGACTAGCAATGGAGAAGTTAAAGAAACAGAAACTGAGGTTATGGAGTACCTGCGAAGTGAAGGGTTCAGTGCAGAAAATCTAATTCAGAAAGCATCATAACAGGATAGAGCAATGGATATCCAAATTAATCAAAAATCAGTGGAACAGGAAGCAATTGGTTAGGTGCCATATAAAGATATTTAGGAGCCTTCCACAGCAAACCAGTATAAACATTCACCTGAAGCTGGACAGCAAGGGAATTAACAGGAAGCTGTGGATAAAAATTCAAAGGGGGATATTCTAGGGTGACTTTCTGTCACCGCTGCTATTCTGCCTTGCCCTTAACCTATTAAGCTGTTTACTTAACAGCTTAGGCCATGGCTATAATTTGGCTCCTAGAAAACAACGTGTAAAGACTTATCATCTTCTCTTTGTTGATGATTTAAAACTGTATAGCTCATCAGATGAGGAACTGAAAGCACAACTGCAGGTTGTCAAAACTTTTTCAAATGATATACGAATGTCATTTGGTCTTGATAAATGTGCAAAAGCAACCTTTAAAGCAGGAAAACTGCAGCACCAGAAAAACATCAGTTAGGGAAAAGAATGTGAAATAAAAGAACTTGAGCAAAAGGGAGTGTATAAATATTTGGGAATTGATGAAGGATCAACAATAAAACATGAACAAATGCGAATAAAATTTAGTAAGGAATACTTTAGAAGACTTAATTAATCCTGAAAACAGTGTTGACATCTAGCAACAAAATCCAAGCTATAAACCAATTTGCTCTTCCTGTCCTAACTTACAGTTTTGGAGTGACTGACTGGGCCCAAAATGTGTTGGATAGATTATTCAGGAAAACAAGAAGGATGCTTCATGCTCATCAAATGATTTATAAAATCAGTGCATAACCAAGGTTATATATTCCCCATTCTGAAGGAGGGATGGGCCTCCTTGAAGTTGATTACATGTATAGATCTGCAATTGTGGGACTCCACACATACTGACCTCACAAAAACCCAAACATAGTCAAAGTTTTGAAACATGAGGAGAATAAATCTAAGATTACTTCTCTGCTTAATCTAGCAGAAGCATATCAGCATCAAGCAGGAATGGAAATCAAACCACAAATAGATACAAATCAAGCAGCAACTGAATGTGCCACAAAACAAAATAAATAATATAAGGTGAAGGACCAGATGAGAAGGCAAGAAATGTGGAAAATGCATAAAAATAGTTGCAAATATAGAAAACTTATGGAAGAACCTCATACTGATCAGGAGCGAACACATGAATGGTTAAGGAGAGGTGAATTCAAACCAAGAGATGAAAGGTTAATATTGGCGGCCCAAGATAATGGGCTATGTACACACTGGTTTACAAAGTCCATTGAACATGTGGGAGAAACAGACAAATGTAGGTTTTGTAAAATGAATTGGAAACAGTCACACATCTCGTTGCTGGTTGTGACATAGTAATGGCAGGAGGACTGTATACTGAAAGGCATAATAATGTGGGAAGACTGTTGCACTGGGGATTGTGCAAACACTATGGTACTGAAGTGACTGAAAAACACTGGAAACATGAGCCACAAAGCAGCATAGAAAATAATTAAGTTTATATCACATGGGATCATCCATTACCAACAGTTCAAAAGACAGATGCTAGAAAACCGGATATAGTGGTCCATGAAAAGAAGAAAAAAGTAGCATTGATCATTGAAATCACCACAACCAGTGACTACAGTGTGTTGCATACAGAGAGAGACAAAGTCATAAAATATCAGGATCTGCAGGCAGAAATGAGAACAATGTGGAAGAAAGATACCCAAACAGTTCCAATAGTAGTACGCGCAACGGGTCTTATAAAAAAGAATCTACAATCGTATTCAGATATGTTAACAATCCATGTAACCCCATACAACTTGCAGAAGGAGTCATTACTGGGCATACTGCGGGTGCTGCGAAGAGTACTTTTGGCTGACATCAAAGATTGAAACAATACTAATTTCATGAACTTTAATCATACTTTGACTTAGGAATGGGGTCCATTCGCATCATGGTATTGGAAACCCAAAAGATTTGGAGAAATTAAAAAGAAAAACCTTAAAAACAACTAAAAACATACATCTTTAGACAGGTAAGAAAACTAACTTCTTTCAACAGACTGACCACAGTTAATACTCTAAAAGCATATAATCATTAATATCTTAGGGTACTTCAAACAGATGATGTGGTAACAGCACTTAACAATATTTTAAGTATAATTAACTCACTAGCCCCAACCAGAACTAGGAGTCCCAAATCCAGCTCTGCATAAGATGAGACACAGACACAAAGCTAGGAGGCCTGGACAAAAAAATAAAACAATCATTACCTTCCAAAACATTAGATAACTAAGAAACCACACTAAGCACCTAATTAAAAAAGAGAAGAATAACTACTACTCCACACTCCAAATTTCAGTCTTTAGCAATCCAACAACATTCTGGAACTCCATTAACAAATTATTACAACCAGGGCAAGCCTGGAACTCCATTAACAAATTACTGCAACCAGGGCACGCCACGCAGCTGACCACACACTTGTAAACACAAAACAGTAGTACTGCCAACCAATTTACTATCCATTTCACTTTAGTAATCAAATCTATAATTGGCAACCCACCAAACCAAATCAAACCTCTGCCACAATGCTCTAATTTGCCTAACCACTTCTCTTTCCAACCAGTTCTTACCACAACTATCAAAAACCTTCTTCTAAAACTGAAACCTACCACACCTCCAGCTCACAAAATTTAAAGTGAAAGAAAAATGGCAGATATATGACACGGTGGTACGGCGGTAGCATTGTTACCTCACAGCAAGAGGTTCTCCCTTTCGATTCTCGGCTTGGCTTGGGAGTGCCTTCTGTGTGGAGTCTGCATGTCCTCCCTGCGGTTGGGTAGCGTTGAAAAGACATGCATGCGTAAATGGGCGTGCCTTCGTTGAAGGTTGGGCGTCAAGCTGGCACCTCGGCGTTTCGTAAAAAAAATCTACTGCCAATCATTAGCGGACTGGAGTTCCGCTGTGGCGACCCCTTACCGGGAAAAAGACAAAAGACAAACAACAACAACCTTAAAATGGCAGATGATGCCATAGCATATCTCCATTCTCATAAATCTGTCCATGTCTGAAAATGTTCCTTCCATATTGAAAAAAATGTTTTATACTACCCCTGCACAAATGAAGTACCTCAACCACATGCTCAAATTATAGACCAAGAACCATTCAATCCCCCATATCCAAGATACTGGAGAAATGCATACATACTCAGATTATCAACTTCTTTTTAGCAAATCAACTACACTTCCTAGCCACTAAGGCTTTAGGCATCACCACAGCACTACTACTGCTCTGCTACATTCTCCTTTATTTCTCTTGTGTGTTTACAGTAGAAATGAATGTAATTGGTAGACATTTCTTAGACTTATCCAAAGACTTTGATACCATGTACATGAAAAACTGTTACTTCAAGTCCTTTAATAAAGGACTAGCCAATACCTGTACATTGGTTCCATAGTTACGCATTCAATAAGGCAAAGGCAGTCACATGGCAGCATGATGTCTCTACTTTCCTCACAGTAAAAACATGAGTCCCACAAGGTTCTATATTAGGTTCTCTACTCTTTATCAATGATCTTCACATTGCCAGCAAACAAGCCAATATAGTGCAGTACACTGACAACACTACCCTGATCTGCTCAACAAAAAACAATAACAAGACTTCAACACAAACTCAACATGCATTCTCCTCTACTGAATCTTGCCTAAACAAATGTCAACTCCTACTAAATCCTAATAAAACAATACTATTATTTACTTCTAAAACCTTTTCAAACCAAATATATTTTACCATCATCTCTGATAACAACACTAAGATTGAAAAAGTTCACCAAGCTGAACTCTTAGGTGCCATCATTGATGACCAACTAAAATCTGATCAACAAATTAACCAAGCCATAAAGAAAATACACCAGTAACTAGACTCTTGATATGGATATTAAAGCCAGAAAACATACAGTATCTGCTTTACTTTCTGTCTTAGCTACTGTATGCTTCTCCTATTTTCAGTAACCTGCAATCCACATTGCTGGCAAAGCTAGAACAATGTTATAACAAAATTGCCAGATTTGCTGCAAATTATCACTCCTGGTCAACATCACTGTCTAACACTTAGGAAAACTTACATTTGGTAGAATTACCCCATTACCTATCTTTATCGCAACCTGCTACTGGACACAAAATCTTGTATAAAGTCAGTTAACTATTCAGCCATTAAAAAAATCATATTATACAATGACCCTCCATTAATATTCTAAAACGTGCACGCTGATTGGTCAGCATGCACGTTGCAAATCAGAGTTATACTAATGGAAAAAGGTCCGGTCGCCCGAACTTTTTCCATTAGTATAACTCTTTTTTTAAAGCAACGGAGAACGCAAGATCTCCGTTGCTTTTTACACACTGTCTCTCTATGTTAAACGAGTTTAACATAGTGAGACAGCTTTAAAAAAGTAACTGAGATCTTCCTATCTCCGTTGCTTTTTTTAAAGGTGTCTCGCTATGTTAAATGGGTTTAACATAGCGAGACACTTTGTAAAAAGCAACAGAGATCTTGCTTTCTCCATTGCTTTTGCCCACAGCTCTGATGCACTGTGTAAGCATACGCATGCACAGTACATCAGGACTGCTGCAGAATACCAGACGGCTGCGGAAGGGCAGCAAGGAGGCATTATACAATGCCATTATTTAAGAAAAGTAATTATTTTTTTTCTTAAATGTCATTGTATAATAGCAATAACCCACTTCTGGGTGTGGGTAATGCTGGATTTGCCCACGGTTGTCTTTGTTTGGCCACTCGGGCTTCGGTCTTGTGACCAAACCACACCAACCGTGGGTAAATCCAGCATTACCCACACCCAGGCGTGGGTTATTGCTATAAAACTCTATTCCCATGAAGGACAACTATGATCAAAAGACAAATCTCTGCTCACCATAATGAAGTATTACAGTTTTGTGCGGAACTCCCTATATTGAAACAAAGAATGAGGAATTCCATCCATCTAGCACTAAAACTGACCAAAATAGAAATTTCTTTGAACAACTAAAATGTCACCTGTGAGAAGAATGGATTTGCTACTGCATGCCAACAGAGTGATTGCCATAATATACTGGAATTGATGCTGACACTGTTTATAGTCATTTCGAATAAAACTCAATCAAGACAATAGAACAAAAGGGTAACAAAATAAAGTCAAATGGAATAAATGATCATTTGCTGTTAAAGTCATATCAGAGAACTGCAAAATAGGGAAGAATCTAAGTAGAGCATGGAGAGGTTACAAAAGGGCATTTGACAGCATCCCAAATTCATGGATATAGCCAGGAATGCTTACAGATATTTAAGACACATCCTACATTGATCAGCTACATTACAGTGGCCATGAAACAGTGGCAAACCACTTTGCAGATAAACCAAGATAAAGGACAAACTATTATCCCAAGGATAATAATTCAGAGGGGGTATTCCATGGTGAGCCTTTGTCACCGCTGCTCTTTTGTCTTGCCCTTAACTCATTAAGCTGTCTACTTTAAGTCGTGGTTACAATTTGGCTCCCAGAAAACAACAAAGTGCAAAGACTGCTTAACCTCTTTTTGTGGATGATTTAGAACTATATAGTTCATCAAATGAAGAGCTGAAAGCACAATTGCAACTGGTTAAAACTTTCTCAGATTATATAAGAATGCCATTTGGTCTTGATAAATGTGCAAAAGCAACATTTAAAGCAGGAAATCTGCAGCACCAAGAAAATATCAGTCTGGGACAGGAATGTGATATAAAGGAACATGAGCAGGAAGGAATGTATAAATATTTGGGAACTGATGAAGGATCAACAATAAAACTAACAAGTGTGAACAAAACTCAGTAAGGAATATTTTAGATGACTAAAATTAAAACTGAAAACAGCCCTGACATTTAGGAACAAAGTCCAAGCTATAAACTAATTTGATCTTCCTATTCTTACAGTTTCGGGGTGATTGACTGACCACAAAAGGTATTGGATTATCAGCTGGACCAGGAAACAAGAAAAATGCTTCATGCTTATTAAATGATATATAAAAATGAGTATATACCAAGATTATATATTTCTCGTTCTTGAAGGAGGTATGAGCCTCCTTGAAACTGATTAAATGTATAGATATACAATCAGAGGAGTGCATACATATCTGCTGACTTCACCAGATCCAAACATTGTGAAATTTTTAAAGCAAGAAGAAAGCAAGTTTAAAATGACTTCCCCTGTTTAGTTTAGCAGAAGCATATTGGTTTCAAGCAGAAAAAGAAAGCAAACCAGAAGTAGACAAAAATAGGCAGCAACTGAACTTGCCAAAAAATGAAAGAATATAAGGAAAAGGGTCAGATGAGAAGGCATGAAATATGGAAAAGGCATAAATATAGTTGCAAGTACAGAAAACTCCTGGAACAACCTAATTTTGATCAGGGCCTGATGCAGAAATGGTCAAGGAGAAACGAATTTAAACCAAAAGATGAAAGGTTAATATTGGCAGCTCAGGATAGTGGACTATGTACACAGTTTACAAAGTTCATTGAACATGTAGGAGAAACAGACATATGCAGGTTCTGTAAAACAGAAATGGAAAAAAGTCACACATTTTGTTGCTGGATGTGATACACTAATGGCAGAAGGCCTATATACTGAAAGGCATAATAATGTCGCAAAACTGTTGCATTGTTGACTGTGCAAACATTACAAGACTGAAGTAGCTGAGAAGCATTAGAAATATGAGCCATAATACTGAAGTAGTGGAGAAGCATTAGAAACATGAGCCATAAAGGATTATACAGAATAATGAAGTTTATATCACATGGGATCACCCATTACCAACAGTTCAAAAAAATAGAAACAAGAAAACCAGACATAGTAGTCCATGAAAAGAAGACAAAATTAGCATTGATCACTGAAATTGCTACATCCAGTGATTACAGTCTCTAATGTACAGAAAGACACAAAGACATAAAATACCAGGATTTGCAGATGGAAATGAGGACAACGTGGAAGAAGGTTACCTAGACAGTTCTAATAGTAGTTAGAACAATGGGTTGTATAAGAATCTACAGTTGTATTTAGATATGCTACCGATATATGTAACTCCATATGAACTGCATGAGTCCTTTCTGGGCATATTGCATTTACTGCGTACAGCACTTTTGGCTAACGTCAAATACTGAAACAAAACTAATTTCATGAAATTCAATCATACTTTGACTTAGGAATAGGGTTCATTCCCGTCATGATATGAGAAACCCAAAAGATTTGGGGAAATTAAACCATAATACCAACATATTTCACCTTTTCTCATCTCTAGAACAAATCCTGACTCTACTCATTTCAGATTTTGCAATATAATAACTTCCTCCTACTCTCACTCAACTATGTCTGTCTTACTATTATTATTTTCCTAATGTCATTTTTCTATCCCTATAAAAGGAATTTTTCACAAAAAATTATTTTACTACATCAAGGACCTGTACAGAGACTAATGTATTCCCATAAAGTAAAAACACTGCTGCTTGTAAAGTGTTTCACCTTATAACTATCTCCTTTTTATATGAATGTGTTGCATATGTTAAATGTGGATTCTTATGCTGTATGTAATGTCTGACTGTTTTTTGCTTAATCTCTTTTATGCATAATCTTATACTGCATATAATTCATCAATTTTTGTTTAAACTTTCATGAGTATTTTAATTATTGTACAATACTCCCAGCATTTTTCTCTAGGATTACACTGAAAAGAGGTTCATGCTAAACTCAGTAGGACTATCTCAGTAAACAAAGGCAAAATAGGTTCACAGGTAAGTACTAGAGTAACTCTTGTGGGCCATTTTAAACTAGTTTTGTGCCTTTAATTAAACTATCCCATTTGGTTAAAAATCAGCTTTACCCATCCCACGGTCAATAATTAAACATTACCCTTAATGAGAACAACTAGGATCATACAATAGATAATATGAGAGCATCCATGCATGGGATAAAGATTTTAGGAGCTGGTTCTGTCCATTAGTAGAACAGGGGGCAGTTTTAGGGTAAATTTTCCCATTTCCTATCCATAGATCCAAGTTGCACTTGAATATCGACAGGGATGAAATCTGTTTCATGTTGAGAAGTCTATTGTTGAGCAATAGTACCTTCTGCAAGACATACCAGTCCCGGAAAATCATTCTGTTGATGTTGCAGATGAGGTTTAGATCCATAGACTATTTCTGATGCCATTTGACTTATTGATGTGCAGTAAATCCATTAGTATTGGGTCAGAGGATGTCATGTATGTCAGACACAGGTCACCTCTTAGCAGTCTGTAGGATATGCAGTACAGTGACAGGGCTTTGAGTCAGTCCATGAAGGACATGATGTTTATGTCTTGTATCCTTTTAGTAAGGTATCTCTATGGGTGTTTCAGTTGTTGAATGCATCTTGGACAGAAACATGCCAAAGGGGGCATTATATTCTATGACTGGCCTAATTAGGCCTGAATAACGGGGACAATGACATCCTAGATATTGACAAAATCCTTTTTGTTTATAAGCTGTGCAATATAGAAGGACTTTCTTACAACAATGGAACCATGTTGGTCAAAAGTTAGGTCACTGTCCACATAAGTTCCCAAATTCCAAACAAATGGGTCAACTCTTATGGGTGTACTGTTAATGTACATACATACAAACAAATATTTGAATCAGGGGCATCAATGCCCTTCTAGCTTGCCAATATACCAAAACACTTGCTTCCATAACATGTGTCAGGCTGTTCTTAAAAATATCTAAACTAGTACTTTTTTTAAGATAATTTGGTAGTTTGTTCCATGCATCAGCTACTCTGTCAGAGAACCAATTAGTACACTTCTCATTCCTATAGAATCTTCTACATAGGTTTTCTGATGATTCTCTAGTATTTTGATAAACCCAAACATTCCCAGAGGTAGTTGTCTCTAAATGCCCTACACACCTGAATAAGATCTCCTCTTAGATATCTGTAAGAGACACTGTACAAGTTCAGATATTTTAGTCTTTCATAATATTTAAAATTTTCGCATCCATGGATGCCCTTGGTATATTTCCGCTATACTCTTTCCAGTTTACTCATGCTTGTTTTCTTATAGGGTTTCCATATTGTTATTCCATATTGTTATTCCATACTCAGGTTTGGGTCTAATGTAACTAACAATCACTTCATCATTTTTGATTCCCTAGACTTTATAACTCTTTTTATACAACCTATAGTTCTATAACTATCATTAACCAATTGGTTGATATGATTAGAAAAACTCATAGCTGGATCCACCCATATACCCAGGTCCTTAAGTGAGTCTACAGTTACAATCACTGTGCTGCATTAAATATTCACCTTTCAGTTTATGTCTCCCAGATCTCATATGCTTAGTTTTTAATGCATTTATAAGCATACTGTTCTCCTGTGCCAAAATGGTCAATTTAGTCAAGTTATTTTGCAGACATGCCTTATCTGTAAGCACATGTAATCAGTTTACCCAATTTCAGATTGTCTGCATATAGACTGCAGAACACCTCAGATGAAAAAGTTAGGTCTGAAAGATACAATCTAAACAAGTAAGGGCATAGGACAGAGCCCTGTGGGACCTCCTGACTGTAACCAAGGCTTTCACCTGTCCAAATGGTGTATGATACTTGCCATGTCCTATGTGTAAGCCATGCAGCTATCCATCCTATCAAGACTACATCAATACCTAGTTGTACTAATTTGACAAGTGTTTTGCATATGACCCTGTCAAATGCTGAAGTTAAATCTATACAAATTACACCAGAGAACAATTTTTCATTCACAGCTATTATATTGTTATAGAACATCATGTTACAGGGGGGTAATAGATCTATTTTCAACACATGCATGCTGATACATGGTTTCAAGTTCTAACTATCCAATTATGACAAGAACTTATCCAATACTACCTTCTCCATTATTTTCCACAACATGAAAGTAGACTTAAGGGTCTATATGACTCTGGGTGTGTCCTACTTCCCTTTCCATTAAAGACAGGTTTAATAAGCCAATGTCTCCAATCTTGAGGAATCTCCCCATATTTATATGACCTAGAAAATAACAGATATAATGGTACCGTAAGTTCTTGCTGAAGTGTTCTCACGTCATTCTTACTAATTCCATTTTCTTCCTGTGCTTTGTTTGGATCCAGTTTACACAGTTCTTTTTCAATATAATCTAATTTGATTCAAGTATCTGGGGTTATCTAGATGTCACTAGGGCAACATATCACCCCGTTTGTGGAGCCAAAGCTGTTTTGCATAAGATTTTGTAAATATCTATAATCTGTTGTGTCTGAGAATATATTTTAGAATCTGCACACAGTTTATCAATTTGTATGTCTTTACTCCTTCCACATCTTATGTATCTATAAAAAGGTTTTCTATCATGCTCAATATCTTTATATAAAGTTTCTTCAAATTTTTCTTGATCCTGTCTCACACTATGCTTAATCTGTTTGTCCAGCTTTTTTATTTCAGTTTTCAAAGTTGTAGCTTGACCTCTCTTCCATTTCTTATATTTTTTGTCTCTCACCTTAATCAGAAATATTGTCTTTATGGAAATATATCCCCCTAACGTTGTATGCCTAGATCCTGATTTTAAACATTTTTTTTTTGAACTCAGACAATTTGTCTTTCAAAACTTTGCATATTCCATCTGCAGTTTTTCCACTGAACACCTAACTCCAGTTAGTTTTACATAGTGACTGTTTTGCTTCCATACAATCTGTAATTAACCTTCTGTGCATTGGTTTAGATTTCAGTTTGGCAGAATTATCTAACAACAAATTAATCTTTATAACCGCATGATCACTGCACATCAACGGTGGTAAAACTTGACTTTAAGCAACAGTAATTTCTTTAGGAACACAAACAATGTCTAGTATGTTCTGTCCCTTGGTAGTTTTTTTACAATCTGAAGCAATTGTTATTCTTGAATATACGTTGTGATTAATTTCCTTACTAATGCTATTGAATCAATATTATTCCAGTATGTTTCTGTTAACTTAAGTCCTCAGCTAATTCCCTGGGGTATATGATTTTCCAAAGGACATAATAATGCATTTTTTTGGTATTTAGTTTTAGTCCACAATTTTGGCACTAGGTATTTATTTGGGACAAACCTTCCTGCAGAATGGCTAAGTCATTTGGGGATTCAACGACTGCTCCTAGCTTGCAGTCATTTACAAACTTAGTCACCCTGAGCCCTTTGGTACTGGCTTTTACTTCAAATAAAGTAGATACCAAACAGGAGAGGTGCCAGCACAGAACCCTGGGGGACTTTAATAGTGACTGATTTCTTTGTGTAGGTAACATACCCTATTTTAATTTCCTGTGTCCTATCTGCGAGCCATTTGGCAATCTTGTGGGTGACATAGGGTTTATTCCCAGTTTATTTAGCTATTCTACTACACCAGAGTCAAGAATTGTGTCAAAACCTTTAGCCAGGTTGAGGTATGTGGTGTGTACTGTTTTGCCTTCATCCATTGATTTGGTGATCTTTTCAGAAAAATCCACCAGACTGAAAAAGCATGACATGCCCTTGAGGAATCCAAACTGAGACAGGCCCAGTGTTAGGAGGGTCTGTATGTCCTGACTGATTAATTCCATGATAACTCCTTCTATGGCTTTGCATATGCATTTAGTCAGACTTGTAGGTTTTAAGTGCCTGAATCTGTGAAGCACTTCCCTTACAGAGGAATACTGTAGCTGTTCTCCATTTGCTTGATGGAAAACCTGTAGAGAAGCTGAGGATGAGCAGTGCTCTGAGGGATGTGGCTAAATCATGCTTCCTGCTATTTAAGATGCATCTAGGGATATTATCAGGACCCAATGATGCAGTATTTTTAGCTTTTGATACCACTTTTAGGACTTGGTCTTATGTGATAGTTGAATGTGAGCCACTTTCAGGTATATCCTGAGACACAAACGAAGAAGAGAGAGGGGTAAAGTTAGAGCTAAATTTATCAGCTAGTAGGTTTGCTATATCTTCAGCCTCAGTATATGTAATATCATTAGCAATCAGCTCAGCACATTGCTGTCTTGTGCTTTTGAGATTACGAACATAACTAAAAAATGCCTTGTGATTGCCTTTGGCTTGGGTAGCTAATTTGGCCTCAAAACGGGCTTTTGTGGATTTTATTAAGCTCCTGAGTTGTTTATTTCAGTAACAAGGGCACTAACTTTCTTGGAATTACTCTTCTTTCTTTTGGTCAATATTCTTTTCTTTTTATTATAAAGTTTGTTAATATTATGGTTCCACCATGTAGATTTGTTTCCGGGGTTTACCCTACACTTGTTCTGACGGGATATAGCTGCATCCATGCAGCTGCTTACATGTTGGTATAGTGTGGTGGTGTATGTTTCTGCATATCCAGTGGAGTTAACTGGGTTTGGTGGGGATTTGAAGCCTGTCAATGTATCACTTAGGAGTGGGTAGTTTGTCTTAAAAGTATTTTCTAAAGGCACCTCTGGATGAAGGGATTTCTGGTGTCCATTTTAGTTCAAAGGAGACTGCTTTACAGTCAGACCTAACAAGTGATGAAGATATGCACGGGAGAATGCAGGATGCTCCCATATTAGTAGGGACAAGATCTAAGATGTTATTCCCCCTAGTGGGTACTCTGATTAATTGTTCCAAGGCATTTGTATTGACAAAGTCCAGGAATCTCTGTGCTTGTGCAATAGTGATGGTGTAGGTTTCCCAGTCTATAGCTGCACAGTTTAGATTATCTAGGATAAAGGTACTGGGTTTAATACTGAGCGAGTCTAGTTCCTGTAGATAGGCACTGTGGCTTTCTTGGGTCATAGAGGGAGTTCTATAGCTAGCAAATATATGGTATGGGACCTTTCTAATGGTTATTTGGACATGAAGAAGCTCTAATACATCATGCTGCTTTACCAGCCTTGGTATGAGTCTGCTGCAGATGTAAATTGAGACACCTCCACTATTTTTACCCTCTAGTGCAGAGCTGGAAACATGAAAAAAATAAATAAATACATTTAGAATTATAGGTGCAAAGACCCAGTATGTATAAATACATATAACATGTTTTGAATTTGTTTAAATGTTCTTGCAAATGTGAAAAGATAAGCATAAACATGTTTTAATTTTTAAGCAAATAAAGCCCGTCCTCTTTTTGCTAAATGTCATGGAATTTTTCACATCCACCTGAGCTGTCACCAGCTCAGGGAGATAAGACCTTGGCTTAACCTGATGTAACTAGCCATGTTACAACATCTAGACTTTGAAAACTGTGATTAGTTTACAAATGCATACTTGAAGTGTCTATTAAAAAAGATGCATTACAGAAAGAACTGCCCCCAACTCAGACACCTGGTATAGACAGCCTTGCTAAAATTTCTAGTAATGTACACCAGTGAAAAAACAGACAATAATATGGTTTGTTCCAATGCATAAAATGATTCTAAAGACTGAAAAGTATTTATTTAACCGTTTCTTTAATATGTTTGAAATATGTATATATATGCCTAGTGCAGTGCTAGTTTGGTTAATTTTAAAATCAGTGAGCATAATTCAAGTTACCTCAGACTGTGCATGGATATATATTTCATTTCAAAATGGAGGGGTATTACATATGGGTTACACAGCATCCTATTAATTTGCCAAAGGTAGTTTTCAGTGAATATAAAAAGACTAAGTACTTTTGCCAAAACTACTTGTTTTGATAGAGGAGTTTGCCTCCTTCTCCACTGTTGTGTGACATCGGACGTTTATATATATATATATATATATATATATATATATACACACACACACACACACACACACACACATATATATATATATATATATATGCACACACACACATCTATCTATACACACACACACACAAAGTTCAGTGGGAGTGGGGATGTAGCCTCAAATGGGAGGGTACAAAGAGCTTGCTCATCTGTAAAAAGAAATGGTTCATTGGATGCTCGGCAATGGCAGGTTCAAACAAACATCTTTTTAAGGTTTCATACTTTTGTAGTGTCAATGCATGCTGCAAATGAACAAATAATGGTGTCAGACTCTAGGTGAAGGCCACCCCTTTAAGACAAACTTTAGAAAAAAGGCCTCTACTCTGAATGAGCTGAGATGGACCTTAAAGAAACACCTGCTATGGAGGCTAGGAGGTATCCTTATTTCATGAGTCCTGAAGTGGAAGTACCAACATTAAGAAGTCTTTTTGAAGAAGGGAAAATCAGGGCATGGACTCCTGTCTTTAGTACTTAATTTTCATAGATTATGACTGTTCTTGGGGGGATTCAGAACAAAGCAAAGACCTAACGACCATCAAATCAAAGATGGTAAATAATACTAAAAATAATTGAATATAGTGTATATTATTTTGACAATTAAACATAAAAATGCTTTTTGTTTTAAAAATGGATATAACAACTTAATCCAAAGTATCAGGACCAGGCTAACTGTACCCATAAATAACATTATAATTAACATACAGTTAATTCTGGCACTAGAATTATGGCCACTGCATTGTTCTACAACTGGTATACAATGCAGCAGCCATAGTACAGTGCACTGTACTAGAACTGTAAAAGTTCCCCAAGCATAACAGAAGTGCATAAATGTACTTCAACAATAAACATCTTCTCAGATTATCACTGATTTGCACTACTGAAGCCGCTGGTGCTCATTCACTGTGATGGCTATGGATGTTGCAAACAGATCAAGGTTTACTCGAAGTACATATATGTTATCACGACAGCTGCTTTTTAATGCTGCAAAAGAAGTTTTTTTACACACCTAAGCAAGTAAAAAAATGAGACTTAACTTCACAGTTACATATTATTACACCAAAATAATTCCAATAATTCAGCTTGGTATATATTTTATACTACAATACCTTGAAAAACAGGCTTGCTCTGCTGATGTCCAGTACTTCCCTGTTGTATAAAACTCTGGTTAAGGTTGTAAGGCCGCCATGGTGTCTGAAAAATAGGAAAGCGAGGAGTAGCTTCCCAGTTCATGGATGCAGGGTTCAGCTTGGCAAATGGTCCAAGGAAATGTGGATCTGTTTATAAAAATGAAACAAAGTCAAAATGGCACAAAGCACAAAAGGCTATAGACACCTGTACTTGCAAAGGGAGTGCATGAAAAATATACAGGCAATGCATCTCGAGTATCACGTTAACAATACTAGCATATAATTTCACAAGAATGTACTGCTGCAACATTGCCTGTTTAGATTCTCAAAAACCATCAGCATTTATACAATTTTATTTCTACATTGTAATAATAATAAAAATAGAAAACACACAACTACTGTGAGGATCATCCATGCGCACATTAATATTTGAAGGACATTTCTTATAAAGTGTTTAGCTCATTTTTTGAAGTATCTTTACTTTAATTAGTTTCATTTTGCAAAAAAAAAAAATGATTATTACAGTTGGTTGATTTTTTCCTTAGTTTTACTATTTTTTTTCTATACAACCCACCCTCCCAAAACAAACACACACACACAAAAACATACATCATCTTAGGTACTGGGCAATGATTTACATGCATCTGCAAACCATCCTAGGTAAGCAAAAGCACTTAAGAAGAGCAACTTATTACTTATATCGTGCTTTCACTACGTCACTACCACATATGTTGATTTCCAATAAAAAGTGCTTGACCTGAAAAGACCTAGCTGACAACTTCTAGAGATGAATTCAAAATGGTGATACAGTAGCCCATACTTTAATTAACATAGTGATTAATTCTGGGCTTGGTCCTTCATGATGTCATGAAAAGGGTTTTCAGTTCTGAGAAAAAATTCAGGTGCCACCCTTTTCAACAAAATAAAGAAATAAAAAGGTAACGTGTCTCTCTCAGATGTTCCCTGATGTTAACTCATGCATACCCTCTATAAATTTGGCCCTACGTCACATATTTTAGTTATTCCGTTGAGCACTTTTGGCTGACATCAAAGACTGAAACAATACTAATTTCATGAACTTTAATCATACTTTGACATAGGAATGGGGTCCATTCCCGTCATGGTATTAGAAACCCAAAAGACTTGGAAAAATTAAAAAGCTGAGAAAACATTAAATAACAGTAAACTTAAAGTTCCACTCAACAACTGCACACTTATACACGAGAGAATTATACTTAAATACTCAAACAAGCACAGTTCAACGTTCAGTTCTAGCACTTAAACTATGGAAAATGTCATGTACTACACCTGCAAAAGTCCTTCAACTGTAATAAAAGTATACAGAAAATGGAGAGGTGTGTGGCTTTACTGGCCTGAATGCTTTAACAAAGACTTGCAGAAAAAAAGTAAAAAATCTTGTTGCATTCATAACTCAGAGACCTAAAACACTTACGTTAACACAAGACTGTCCAATCTTTTTGCCAAAGAGGCTACATACCAAGTTTGATAATGCTAGTGGGGATGGATTAATGTTACCCAAAGTGTATCTGCTTGTTATGCCTTCAGCAAAGTCAAATGTAATATACTACCTCACAGTTAAGGAGGAAGGGAGTACGCAGAGGCTTGAATCAATCCTGTGAGCTTGGAGTCACATTAACTAGTCAT
Organism: Protopterus annectens; assembly: GCF_019279795.1. Taxonomy (NCBI): domain Eukaryota; kingdom Metazoa; phylum Chordata; order Ceratodontiformes; family Protopteridae; genus Protopterus; species Protopterus annectens. Next base: position 1,225,700,244 of record NC_056744.1, read on the forward strand.
GCATAACATTTGAGGCCAAATAATTTTTGTAATAAACCTTTTATGCAGTATTCTAAAACACATCATTACAGCATGGTAAGAAAACCTACTACTTTTCATAAAAACACTTTTATTAATACACTACTTCTCTTTAACTGGGAGTCACTAAAGTGTCTCTCCCCATAGACGGTGATGTCTCTGAGTTCAACAAAACCTTCCTAGATATTCTAAACACAACAGTCCTCCATCCCCCAAGAATAAAAAGGATGAAAGCCAACCCAGCTCTATGGCTATCCTATCAACTATGGTTTGATCCGTGCACTTGGTCTACCCTGCGTGGCGCCTTGGTTTGTTCCTTATCCTATCAACTAAACAATTTATAAAACAGACAAACTATGGTAGGTCTAGACAAAAAAATTAAATAAAACAGCTCATACTTTACTCTCATACAGACAACTAAAATACCTAAAGACAGCTTACCACCAAAGTTAAAAACACCTACTACTCAACCAATCAAAACATACACAGTTGTTGTTTGTCTTTTCGGCTTTTCCCGGTAAGGGGTTGCCACAGCGGAACTCCGGTCCGCTAATAATTGGCAGTAGATTTTATGGTGCCGAGTTGCCAGCCCGACGCCCAACCTTCAGTGAAGGCACGCCCATTCACGCATGTCTTTCGAGGCCACTCAACCGCGGGGAGGACAAGCAGACTCCACACAGAAGGCACTCCCCGCACACTAGCTGAGAATCAAATCGGAGAACCTCTTGCTGTGAGGCAACAATAATCCAAAACTGTTCTGGGCCTCAGTCAATAAACTGTTAAGTCCAGGGCATGCTACACAGCCAACATCAAATAAACAAACAAAATGATACCATAGCTAACCAAATGAATACCCACTTTATCCAGACAGCACAGTCATTAGCCAACCAGGCAAATTATCAAGTTTTGTGGTCCCTACAAAAACAAACAACATCCTTCAACATTTTCCTTCCAAACAGCTCACACATATACCATAAAAACACCTCAAAAAATTAAAGCTTACTACAACTGCCTCTGACAATCTACCTGGTAAGCATTTTAAAATAGCAGCTGAGGCTATTGCATATCTAGTTTCAATTCTTATAAATAATATCTGAAAATAGTCTCTTTGCTACAGAACAAAAATCATTTAACAATATTCCACGGCACAAAAGTGGAACTAATACAGATCTTTCAAACTATAAGTCAATTGCCATTTTATCTCCTCTATCAAAAATATTAGAAAAATGTATTCATGTGAAACTTCATTGCTTTAACAGATAACCATCTTCTGTTTTCAATCCAACATGGTTTACATCCTTATCAAAGCACAACTACTACTTTGCTAAATTTTGTTCATACTGTCAACTCCCATGGAAACAGTGGAAGCCTGGTCTCCACCATCATCCTACACTTATTAAAAGCTTTTGATACTCTTTCCCCACCAGAAACTCTCATCGTTATGGGTCTCCAGCTCTTTACTGCAATGGTTCTATACCTCTCAAACATACTAGGATCAGTGAAATGGAAAAAAATATTTCTCCAACTTCTTGCAAGTATTTCCGCCCCTTAAGAATCTGTACAAGGCCTCTAAACTCCAAGACATTACACAATAATCCTTAATGACTGTGACATGGCTAAAAAATTCACAACTTCTAAAACCTAAAAAAAAATAAATAACTACTCTTCACCTTCACTCCAAAATGCATCTCTACTAAAAGAACACTATTCACTATTGTCACTGCCAAGAATACCATGACAGAATTAGTAAACCCCAAAACTACTGGGTATCATCATAAATGACCAGATGATATTCAACAATATATTATAATTGGTTAAAAAAACTTATCAAAAACTAAGTACACTATACAGAGACAAAGCCAACCTCAATGCCATACACAGATGTACAGCTTCTACTTTTTTACTGCCATCTATCTTTTATGCTGCCCCGATCTTCACTAGCCTTCATGCCTCAAAACCATCCAAACTTGAGCAATGTTGTAATAAAACAGCCCAATATGCAGCAAACTATTACAGAACACACCACCACCTGGAACTCAGAGAATTAAACTAGTTACTATCACATCACCTAGCTCTTTCTCAACTAACTACAATACACAGACTTCTCTATAAGCCGTAAAATTTCCCAGCCCTTAAAAACTTTATACAACACTACTCTCTCAATTTTCTTTGAATTTCTAAGCACTAACCACATTGTCAAGTATGTGACAAACCCAATAATATACCTCTTCAAATGCTCAATGTTCTACATCTGCTAATGCATAGGTATCTTTCATACTGTAATAGTTGTTTCTATTTTCATATTAATGTACTTTTAATGTATATTATTTAATGTCTGATCATGTAAATTAGCGAATGTCTGTTTTGTTTAAAAATGTTTATATGCTGGAATTTTTTTCTTGCTACCCTTCGCTATTTTTGACTAAACTCAGACAAACAGAATAAACAATAATAAAATAAAAATAAAATTCTCATCATCACTGTCCAAATCCAGTTAAAAGTATTTTGCATCTACCATAAAACTATGTCTGACAAATAATTAAAATTTATGAAAAGAAAGGCAGTAGTAAGCATGCTGAAGGCAGCTTAAGAAAACTGGCACCAGGTACAGTACAAATTACTTATCTATTTATTTGTTTCTGTTTACAAGGAAAAGTTTGACTGAGTACAATGCCCATTTTCCGCTGAGGCCCATACAGAAAAGCTCCAGAAACAGAAGATGTACAATATAATAAATTTTAAACAGGTTTTACAGAAATTATGAGCAAAAATACTGAAATTCATTAAACATGATTAAAACTGCATTAATACCATCAGGTGCTCATATTTCTAGCATACCATACTTTCACAGGGAGATCCATTGTCTTTTTCTTGCAATGCACCTGCACTAACGGTTCTAGTTGCAATACAAAGTGCTGCCTGAAGTGTACCTTTAAGAACAGATCTTGATATACATTTCACTTTTTTCATTTAGAGAAGAGCTTACCACAACATGTTATGCTACCAAAAACTGCTGTAACTTTTCTATGAAATTTTCTGTTTTACATTCAGTTTCACATCTACAGTGCAAAACTACACTAATCACATGGTCAAAACCTTCACCAGTGCCTTACAGTCACAGGTACAGATAAGTCATACTTCTGTTTATAACTAAGATAAGAATTTGATGTCACTATCATCATCTTCTCTTCGCATATTTCTTTTCCTATTCTGGTTATGCTATTTCCTCCATGGGTATAACAATGACTTGCTCTGGTCTGAACTTCAGGTCCACACACACATTCTTAATTTCATGCAACACTTCCAGTTTTAATCTGCATTCACTTTTGGTCGTTACCCTAACATTTCCCTGGTATTTTCCTTTTTGCCCACCCAGCCATAGACATTAGTCCTATCCAGTCCTCTCTCAGTCACCCCTTCCTTGATATCACCTACTACAGAAAAGCAAAATTCTAATGTCTTGCTTACCTTCCTCTTGCAGATTTCTTAATACTCTACAGCCACTTGACTCCGCATTCCTCTTATCTCTCTATAGTTACTCCACATATGCTGGTAATCTGCATAGTTTCTCCATGCTTCCAATACTCAATCACCTTTCTCTTGTTTTTGTTTGTACTGAGCTAACCTGCCACTTATGCAGTAGCTACATGTGTTGATAATATTCTGGCCCTTTAACCCTTAAACTCCTGCAGACCACCAAAACTTTTTCCTACATACAAATGTCTGTTTCTGTTCTTTACTCTCTCTAATCTATCTAGCTATTTCTGTACCTTTCATAACCTTTCCTTTCACTCCACTCTGCAGTATTCATATAAACTGCCCACACTTTCACCTTGAATCTTAATGAGTTCCAACTACATGGAATCAGGAGCACTACAACGATCAGTCCAAAAAACAGAATTCACAGTTCTTCAATTTATTATGCCATTCTGGATGTTTCAGTTACAATCAGTAAATAAGCATTTTGTTTAGTTCACAGTTTGAGTAGGTCTTATATGTACAAGGTTGATGAATGAACAGCTGTATGACCAAATGCTTTTGCTTTTCTAGCTTCTGAATGAATGCAGCATGTTCACACAATTTGTGAAGCAAATAAAGAAAAGTTAAAAAAGACATCATGTAAGAAGGTGTCAACTTTGTATTTGCTGCTCATGATGAATGTTATTTTCGCAAGAAATAACCCAGATCTGGTTACTGCGACTACCCTGCTCAGTCACAAATCTTGGCTCAGTAAACAGCCATGCCCCACTGCTACTTCCTGATAAAAGGTTTTGAAATGCCTATCATTAAAAAAAAAAAAAAAAAAAAAAAAAAAACAGTGTAAGAAACTTCTCTGTGTGGAAGTTTTTCAATTCTTGTATGTCTAATTAATCACTATATATTAAAAAGCAGAAAAAAATCAGAAAATGGTAGTAGAAGTAGCAAACTTAAAAACATCCTAAATCAAAATGGAAACAGATTATGTTCTGGATAGCATATTTTTTTCTGGATGCCAAGATATAATTTTTATCGATTGCCAAATGGTCTAATGTTTAAATATTTCCAAGCATGTATTATAATGTCTTTGATAAATTAAATTACTTTGTTTGATAATAGTCTGTTTAATAAGAAGTACCACATCATTATTAATTTTATTTAAAGTGCATAAGGTTTAAATTATTAAGACATTTAGTGAGTAGGGCAGTACCAGTTCAAATATCACACTGATAAGGATGGGGAAAGGGACATGAATTTGTCAACATGTATACCAATACACTGTTTTACAAAAAATTATACAATTCCTCCCGTAAAACGTGCACGCTGATTGGCCAGCCCAACCAGCGTGCCCGTTGTAAATCCCTCAATATACTAACGGAAAAAGGTCCGGTCGCCCGGACTTTTTCCGTTAGTATAAAACACTGTCTCGCTATGTTAAAAGAGTTTAACATAGTGACACAGGTTTAAAAAAAGCAATGGAGATCTCCGTTGCTTTTTTTAAAGCTGTCTCGCTATGTTAAACTCCTTTAACATAGCGACACAGTGTATAAAAAGCAACGGATATCTTGCGATCTCCGTTGCTTTTTTTAAAGCGGTCTCCCTATATTAAATGGGTTTAACATAGCGAGACAGCTTTAAAATAAGCAACGGAGATATCCGTTGCTTATTTTAAAGCTGTCTCGCTATGTTAAACCCATTTAACATAGCGAAACAGTGCTTTTGCCCACAGCTCTGATGTACTGCGTAGGCAAGCGCAGTACATCAGAACTGCCGCAGAATACCAGACAGCTGCGGAAAGGCAGTGAAGAGGCATTATACAATGCCATTATTTAAGAAAAGTAATTATTTCTTTTCTTAAATAATGTCATTTTATAATAGCAATAACCCACTTCTGGGTGTGGGTAATGCTGTATTTACCCACGGTTGGCTTTGTTTGGTCGAGGGCTCGACCAAACCACGCCAACCGTGGGTAAATCCAGCATTACCCACACCCAGGCATGGGTTATTGCTATAATAAACCACTCCCATACCTGATAACAGGTACACAGTCAGAAAGTTTGGGATGAAACTAACATTCTGTTTTTTTTTTTTTTGTTTTGTTTTGTTTGGATCACTTGTCTGTGCTTAATAAAGGATTTTTGACTGGAAACAGACTGTCTTACCTTGCTTGGATTACTTCTGAATATCTACTAGAGTTACTAATTCTGTTTAACATTAATAATATTTCAAAATAAGTTTTTATTTTCTGACATTTCTAAGTTCCCTACAGCTACTAACATTTTCTGATTTCTTCTGCTTTTTAATACAGTGATTAACTAGACATACAGGAATTGAACAACTTCCACACTGAGAAGTTTTTTACACTGTTTTGTTTTGCACCCACTATACTTGTATAGTACAGACAACACTCTACTTATATAGTGGATTGTCTGAGACTTAGGGGATACCACAGAGATTACTTGTTTCTTCAAACACGTATGATTCAGACTCCTTATCGTTTTCAGTGACCTTCTCCATGACCCCTTTCATTTTTAAGTGTTTTGGCACTTAGGTTCACATGACAACTTATTGAGACACTGATTTAATTATAAAACTCAAATCACTGTGCCCTGTTTGTATTGCCCTGCTCTGCAAAAACATCCAGCAGCTCTTCTACCTCAGGAAGAGGCCTGGTAAGTTCTCAACTAAATATGGCCACATTGGCAGTCTCACCAACATCAATGCCTTCATAGTATGCCAAGCTGGAAAAGGTTATGGGTTTCAAGACTTTGCACAGATACCCTTTGATGTTTGGTGTTTGATAACAGGTCCTTCAAAAGTTTGGTCGTGGTTTGATGTTACACTCTCTTTTTAACCACCGTCTTTTTCCTCCTTGGCAACACATCTATAAATATTTCAGAAGCATCTATAATACATTGTCTACCGGAAAATGCTTTTCTTTCTTTAATTATCATTTCTTTTATCAAACACCTGAGTCTGGAAGCTAATTTAGAACTTTAGCTTGTTATATTTTTTTAAAAAGAATGACACCTTCTAAACAGAAATTATATACATTCCATAATGCTTGATCCTTATGGTCCCACTACCTCTGCCTTAACTTAATGGTGGATCAAAGCTGGCAAAACCCTGCTACAGAAGCTTTCTCAAGCACTTGAGCTCCTCTCTTATCCCATAATGCATCTGTTTCTCATTATCCATTATATCAAGTTTGAACCAAGAAGTAAAAAGATTTGGACAAAAGACTAAGAAAGTTCTGGAGAACTTGCTTCTGGTTTAGGTCTACTAGTTCTACCCATAAACAAGGGATTGGCAGTTTGGATAGGGGATGGTGGGAGGTTGTTATGGTGGATGGAACTATAAGAAACCAATGTAATATCCTGTATTGTTCCCTCTGTCTACCAAGACTTATGACACATAAGGCCCAGTAATTGGGCTTCCCAGGTGGCATCATGACAGGAGATGGAAGATCCAAAGGAAAATGTGGATCTAGAAAAACTGTCAAATTTATAATGTTTGATAACAGCAAGTAATGTTTACCTAGTTGCTGCAGCAAAAACACCTACGAAAGAGGGCTTTTTTTTAATAGAAGGTCATAGAACTGGCAACTGACCTCACAGAATGAGTCATGGGTTTGGAGGAAAGGGGCTTGTTGTTGATAGAAAAAATGTGAGTAATGCAGTAGGACAGTCATCTAAACAAGCTTACTTTGTAAACTTTGGAGACTAACCTGGCTGCTGAATAGGAGTTAAACAGCTAATTATATTTAAGGAATCCCTTGATGGGGGGGGGGGGGGGGGGTCTAAAAATCTCTGCAAACTTCGAAAACAGAATAACTGAAGCTGGCACCGAGAAGGGAGCGGTTAAAACGTTTAAGAAGTGAAAGCAAAGCTGCTGAGAAAGGGTCTAGTCCCTTGATGTACTGCCTACATAAAACATTTTCCATTTGCTTTAGTATATCTTTCTGGTGGTGTCTCTCTGACAGGCAAAGAGAATCGGAATAACTTTCGGAGAAGGATAAATCACTGGTCATCAATGGAATTAGAGATATTCATGCTGCAAGTCTGAAGGAGGCAATGTACAGGACTGAGTTGCTGTATGTGTGAAATAAGATCCAAGGCTGTTTCTTGAGATGAGACCAAAGCATGTGGAACCAAATTTGCCTGTGCCAAAAAATAAGCTATGAGGATGACAGAGGCACAGGCAAATTTTGGAATTTCCCTGAAGGGAGTAGGGATTTCTGTCCAATGCTAAGAGTATCCTTTCTGAACTATTTACAGCAGCCACTTGTCTGAGACTATTTGTGGACAGGTTGTTGAGGTTGTTGGGCTTGTTGGCTTGAGAAAAAGCCTGGAAGAAATAGAAAGGTGAAAAGGAACAGGAGAAAGGGATGTGATGCTTTCTGTCTTGGCAGAGTCATACTTTAGCAGGGAATTTTTTTTTTTTTTTTTTTAGGAAAGGAGACTCTTTTATTTGGTGTGAAAGTATTATCCACCGGGGATTTTCTTTTGATACCCTGATTCTTGCTAGTCTGGGATTTTTGCTTGTTTGTTCTGCCTTTAAATTTAAATATATCATCCCACTGTTTCAGAATCAGGACAGCAGCAGGGCAAATAATTTCAGAACTTAAAGGTGCATTCAAAATCTTATTTTTTTAAATACTTAGAAAAAATCTGGTTACGT